>NC_047172.1:4790369-5091619 GCF_009819705.1 Hippoglossus hippoglossus | reverse complement strand
CATTGTGTCTGACCCCCCCCCCCCCCCCCCCCCCCCTGATTTCACAGAGAACATTTATGAGTGTGTGCAATGTGGTGCGGATCCAAATCAAAATCTGTTTCTAATTGGTTTCATGAGAGTGTTTGGCCTTAGCACAGATATGTCAGAGATATGTATTCAGCTGCAAAGTGCAACTCCACCACTAGATGTCACTAAACTCTACACACTGAACCTTTAATGGAGAAACCTCAGCAGAGACTTGACACTATTGAAAAGTATCAATAAATAAGTATTTGAATCCATGTTTAATCCAAAATACTGTAAATGTTGGACTGAAGTTACAGATTCCCCTTTAATTGATAGTGAAAACGTGGATTGGATTATTGGGGGACGTTTCCTTTAAGAGGCAGGTAAATGTTAATCTGTGCAGGTTGTCATGGTTTTAATTCCTAATTCTAAAGGTTTTTTTATCATGGTTCCTTTCTTGAAGGTTGTTTAATGGAGCTGTGGAGAGACAGAGACCTGAGGCTGAGAGTCAGAGGTGAAGAGAACAGCTGTGTGCAGGTGTTTCCTAAAAACAAGGACTTGATCAGTGAAGTCTGGCTCCAGTGATCAACAGCTTCAGGAGCTGCAGCAGCAGTGGCTTCAATGAATCAATCATAAACTTTCTTTTGATTTGAATATCAACGTGACTTTCACCTTTTGGAGAATCGTCGTCTTCTCTGATGCCCACAAGCCTCAGTGAACCTGCTTCCACATCCCAGTAAGTACCGGCCCAGAACTTGCCTTAGAATAAAGAGGTTTTAAAGTTTATTTCAGTGTCAGAGTGTTGTATTGATAATCAGGTCATACATTTATGATACATAGCAAACAGCAGCTCCTAGTTATTAATTCGGTGCATTTCAAATTCCAAAATGTTTTGCAAATAAAGACTAAAAACGAGTTGTTAAAGTCTGCATCAACTGGACGGCTAAAGACAGAGCTAAGCTAGTAGCAGTTAGCCACAGCTAACACTGAGTTCACTCATTGGTGAACAATGGACATTTTAAATGAACCGACATCTTTGTAGTTCTCTTGTTATTTCCCATTACTCAGTGAGGCTGTGACGCTGTTGGCTAAAGTCGTTAATGAAGCTAACAAAGCTAACTAGCATGTTAACTTTAGCATTAGCAAGTGGAACCAGGCCTACGATTTGGTGAAGTTAAGCTACCTGTAATTACAAATAAATGAATTTACTGTTTAATTTACATTTGAATAAAATGTAAGTAATGGATTCAGTTGTTTTATATTTGAACGTGGGACTTTACAAATAGTTAATGAATGTGTTGAAATGAAAATAATCTGTAACTAGTTTGATAAAAATATATTAATTTCTTAATCAAATTTCAAGGTTGTAAATAGTTTTGGTCGGACAAAACAAAAATTAACATCATTTCACATATTGAGTGATATATATATATTTTTTATAGACCAAATGGTTAATGAATTATTCCAGGAAACAAACTGCAGATTTATTGATAATGTAAATAAGTTGTGGCTCTGGTACAAACTTGATAGAGACACTTATTTCTCACTGTTTCTGTCTCTGTAGGTTCACGTCTGCTTTGCTGAGCAGGTTGATCTGCTGATGAAGACACTGGATGTGGCTGAAAGCTGCAGAGACAACAAACATGTGGGTGTTACAGTCAAATTTATTTTTCTTAATGTTTCTACACACACACACACACACTTAAACATCAGGCTGTTTGAACAGGGGTGGAACGTAGCTAAGCTTATTTACTTTAGTATTCTTCTCCTACAATTATCTCAAGTATAGAATAGATTATTAGAGGTAAAACCGGTTTCATAGAAAGCTGTAGCTCACAGAGACACGTACGTTTTCATACATGAACCTGCATCTGTCGTTTGTTAGAAGCTTCAAGCAACTATGGATGTTTTAAAAGACCTGGGTAGGGCACTGCCACACAATTTGTGCCAGTGGCCGTTTGTTATATTGCAATGAAAAATATTTTCCCTGCAGCCCAAAAATAATTTTCCAGATATAAACATAAATATATCATAAAAGACACATGCAAAACATTTCCATATCAGACAGGATCAGCTTCCAATACAGCAGCTGCTATAATAAACTAAAACCTTAATTATTATAATAAATATAGAGAAAACAACAATAACTTTGTGAGCTTAGAATTATCTGCTTGTCATTGCAACCTGGTTTCATTTATGTCCTTAAAACGTGTACTTGTGACATGTAGCCCATGTATGTCTGGGGCTTATGGGAAATGGTGTTCTGTAAATGTAGCTAAAAAGATAACTATTGGATGAACAACAATGTAGAGATAACACAGAAATACTGTACAAAGTCAGCCAGAATATACTGTGGAGAGAGCCTCTGTTCCAAGGTTTAATATTTAGTTATCAGTGTAGTTACAAATAACAGAGACTCAAAATATGTTACATCAAGGCAGAAAACACTGATCACCACAGAGAGACCTATGTAGAATTTAAGAGAAAACATGGATGCTTTTCTGCGCGAGCTCCACCTCCTTCCTCCGACACAGATAACGTGTCTCTCCCCTCTCTCTCCTCTCCGAGCTCCACAGCTGTACAGGAAATCAGTCATCCACCATCCACTGCTGTCGCCATGGCAACACAGAGGGGGAAATCCATTCTCTCTTTCTGTCACCACCCCCTCCTCCCTCTCCTTTCTTCTGTCTTGTTGCATTAGGTGTAGCTCGCGTCCAACTCTTTCCCCGATGTTGTTTTTGCGTTCAAACCGGGTCACTATTAACCTTAATAACACTTCTAATGATCAAATCATAATGACGGCTGAACTGGAGATCTGATCCTCTATTAAGACGAATATATAATCTGTTTATTTGTCATCTCACAATCTTCTCTCTACAAGTTTTCCCCATTTGCATCCTTTCTAATGTGTGCGATCATTTGAGCCGATTGTTTGGAAGTATTAGGTGACAGTGCGTCTCCGGCAGCGGTGGTGACCTCTCTGTAAATCCCATGAGGCATTGGGGCAGGACAGGCGGGGCGGCTCTGTTCGGCTCGGGGCCTGCAGCTGCCTGGAGGGGCCAGATGGTCACAAATCAGAAAGTAAATCCCGGCCCTTCCCCCGCCCATGGTGATAACCCCACCCCTGCTGCACACTCACACACACATAAACAATGAGCGTACAGCATCCTTCATCCTCCTCATCCTCCTCCTCCTCCTCCTCCTCCTCCTCATCCTCCTCATCCTCCTCCTCATCCTCCTCCTCAGCCAGTATCACCATGGTTTTGAGAAAAACCCTGTTATTATGGTCATGATTTGACCTCAGCTGATGGTTCTCCTAAGTGCTGGAGCACATTTTACAACACGTCGGGCTCATAAAACCCTGAAAACACTGTTGATCTGAATCCAACGCGGCTTCTCCCAGTTCCTGAAAAGCCGCCCTGATTCAAAACGATGCTATTAATTGCACCAAGACAAAAATCCTTGTAGTGATAGTGAAAGTCTGAAGTCGCTACATCAGCCCATGTCATCTTCGAGGTGGATTAACAGCACTTAATAAATCAGCCTATTAACGGAAAAACAGCTGCACTGACACCACAGGGTTCAGAGATGATCCCCAGAGCCGATAATAAAACATAGTAATCAGATTACAAATAAACAAATCTCTGGGTTTATCTCTTCTCCAGTGATGGAGGGAGGGAAGGAGCGGTCTCTCTGATGTTAAACCAGGACGTAACAGAGCAGCACTGCACTGTAGCAGAGGGCAGTGAGGTAGATGAGCTTTAATTTAAACAATTAACTCGCATAAACAATTAAAATACAGTATTATACACTATAAGAACAGTACCACACCCCTGTTCAGTAACACTAAAATGTTAAGTCATTTCAAATACAACAATAGATTCTATTTGTTGATAGCAAAATCCCCAATAAGCTAGTTAAACAAATACAAAAATAACTAAATACCAACTGTATCATAATTATTATTATTTCTATTGACCTTTTATTTTTGGTAACAGATTGGAGCTTCCTGGGCATAGATGATTTTAATCCTACACAAATTTGTTCAGCCGTTCGTCACAGACAATTTTTTCCAGTTGCTCTTCTTGCTTTAATGGTTTTGATGCTTTTACCTTCAACTTTAAAATACTCTGTGGTTTTCGATTGGATTCAAGTCAAGGGAACTGGCCGGATCATCGTTTTCACTCTGTTCTTTTTTCCAAACTCTTTCTGTGTGTTTGAGATCATGGCCATGTTGGAAAGTCCCTGTCCTGCCAAGTCATATTTTGATTCAGTGTTTGGCTCCACAAATTCATAGTGTTCTGCATCAGTGCATTTTATTTTTGCATTCATATAGTGTCGTCTATGAACGTTATCTCTCCTGCTCTCATGCCTACACTGCCATGTTTCACCGTGAGGTCACTGTGGCCACGGCAAACAAGCTAAAATAATTGTTGAAATCGTTTGAAAAGTGAGAAACATTTTAGATAATTAGCTGAAATGTATAAACACATAAAACAGGAAGTAACACAGCTTGTCACTTAAAACAGCCATTACCAATGCAGATTTACATTGATAAAATGAATAGTAATATAATTCAAAGACAAATAAAAACATCTAGTTTATAAGCCATTCATAAAAACGTGACATATGGGGGTTGTGTACTGGAGCTCATCTGATAAGACTCTAGGGGCACGTCAGGACAAAAGATGTTGGGAAACACTTGCACCGTGGACCCAGGAAGGTCTGTCACTGTTATCCTGGTGACAGAGGCTTCCTGTGTTCACCTTCACAGGAACCATGACTCAATAATTCTCCATCCTCCTCCACCTCCCCTCACCGTCTCTCCCTGGTTGTGTGCTGTTACTGTACGGCTCAAGGAGAATAACATCTGCATGAATGAAGCTGAGGAAAGTGTGATTCACAGAAAACGAGATGTGCGGTTGAGACAGCAGGGCAAAGATGAGTAACGTTCACCGAGTTTACCTGCAGGCGAAGAACACGCGCAAGAGAGCAGATGTACAGTATGCTCATTTCAGAACAGATGCAAAGTGTCCACGTGCATGAACAATTCTCTTAATATTGACAATTACAAATGTTTAGAAATGATTAAATCCAGATAATGACTGTTAAAGACACGTCTCCACAATATCCCAGATGCGAATGCTGCCATCTTGCACCGATGACACCAGTTAGAGACAGACTCTGCACAGTAGCGTTTTGGTGGATGAAGCCATGATATCAAGGTCCTGCCACTACACACTCTCCACCAATTGTAAGTCAGTGACAGCTGTCAATCATGATGCTTCACCTTGTTTTTGTACAATCGAGTGCCAAGATTCGCAGAAAACATGAACACTTGAATATACATCAGTGTGATAAGAACGACCTAAATCGAGACGCTCTGGCTTTGCTTTTTTGGGAGCTGTCATGTCGTCCATCTTTATATACAGTCCATCCTCAGGGTCCCACCACTGAATGTCTAAAAAAAATCCAATTAGAAGTGAAATGGGTTCAATTGATCAAATCATCGTTTTCACTCACTTATTGTAAATTCAGCCTCATGTCTATTTCAAAAGATTCTATTTAAATCTGTAAAATTTAGGTTTTTCAAATCTCCTGCGTCTACATTAACATATGTGAACAAGTTTGACCAGAAACAGGATCTCCTCTGTTAAGGCAACACACACAAACACAGCTGCACATTAGATCTTGTTCATCTCCCCCTAATCAAATACATCCTGTACATTCTCTGTGATGTGTGAAGGAGCCATGTGTGTGCAGCACTGTGTTTGTTTATGTGTGTTGCCCCGGCTTTGTAATGCCGTTGCTGGGACGCTCTTTCTCTTCTTTATCTTCTTTTTTTTGGTTTTAATCTTTGATGGTTCACTGTTGTGTACAAGTGGTGCAAAGCCACAGCGCTGGCAGTGTCACACGTCATGTTTTGCGATGCAGGATGTTGCTGCTGTGGTCAAGTGTTGAATGAATGTTTTTCTCGTCGAGATGTACAGTAGCAGCTAGTGAGTCAAATGTGAGTTAAGAAAGAAGAAAAAATGCTGAGGAGAGCTGTGCAGGAGCCAGAATGAATATTTATCAGCAGGGAAATCCAGCTAGTCCAGACTGTCTTCTGTCCTGGTATGCATTTGTTTACCGTAGGTGTTTAGAGAGACAGTCAAGGCTTTTCCTGTGGACCTCTGGGAGATGGAGGGAGTGTGTCCCTAAAGCAGAAAAGAGAAGACAGAGAGAGCGAGGGAGGGAGAGGAAGAGGAGGAGGGGGTGGGTAGTTTCTTGCAGCCTGAGCATTTGGCTGAAGGGTGGAGACTCAGAGCAGCAGCGAGGAGGGAGGCAGGGAGGATCTCAGCTGGAGCAGAGAGAGAGAGAGAGGGAGAGGCATACAGAGAGAGGAGTGTGTGCGTTGGGTGTACGCGCTTGCCTTGCTGACTGACTGACAGACAGACTGTGTGTGTGTGTGTCTGTGTGTGTGTGTGTGTTTGTGTGTGACAGAAAGAGAGAAAATCGCGTGGACACTACTCTGCAGGACTGGATACGTCTGGCATCACGGGAGGAGAACACGCACACTCAAAGAAAGGTAGGATTATTCTACATTACTGGAGGCAGGTGTTATTTATATTGAATTTCTGTCCCGGTGACATCTGGGTTGATTGCATCCAAAACAGGGTGTGTTCCAGAGGAGCAGAGGGGGGGGGGGGGTTTCAGGTCCACACTGTCATTTTGTCAGCGTTCGAGGGGCGAGATTGATGCCGCTCGCTGGTTTGCATCATGGAATCCCCTCCTACCTCTAAAAATCTAGAAAAAAAACATCCCTCCTGCTGCTTTATTTCCCTCACCTCCCTTCATGTGTACATTTGAGGGGAATAAGAGAATGGACCGCTGTTCTCTTCTCCCACCCTCCCTCCTCTTCCCTCAGGATTGGGCAGATCTTATAATGTGGAGCCAGAGGAATTAAGGGCATCTGTTTCTGAGGGATATTTGCACGAGGACAGAGAATGAGACAGATGAAAAAAGGGGGATGTGGCATACAGAAGAGGGGGGGATGCAAGAGTCGTGGGGGGGGGGCGAGGAAAACCAGAGAAGAAACCGACACGCCTCCCGCAAGGTTTTCCAGCCACTCTCAAGCCTCTCGCCCCCCCAATACCTTGAGGAGAAAGCTGTTGACCACACACGAGCTCCATGTAGTGGTTGTATCAGGCAGATGGCGATGGGAAGGGAGGTGAAGGGGGGGGGCGGGGAGGTTGTGTTTTTATGCTGTTCATAGACAGATAACGTCTCTGACACTGGCCTGCATTCACAAGAAAAACTGAGAAAAGGAACAGGATGTGCTGTTTTTCCCACTCTCAGCTTGTCATGCGAAAGCATCGTCATGCACAACTCGCATTAAATCATCCAATCGTGTGTGTGGTTGTGCTTTACACATGCAGGCCTGTTACAAATGCACACAGCGAGTCAGAATTACGCAAGAGCTCACGTCCAGGCAGCTCGTACTGTATTTCCAAGGCAAGCTGCTCCAAGGCCACAGGTCTGTTCACACACGTCAGTGTTGAGGCTACAAGAGACGTTCAGTGTTACACAAGGAACGTCCAAAACCCTGAGAGTTATCTGGATCGCAGTAGAAAGTATTGAGCACTACAGCGGAAAAGGGAGGGATTACAGAGGAGAATAAGGAAACACGAGCAGCCGTTCACGCTTTACTGACCACTTTGACCTCTCCACTCCCTTCACAGCCGTCCACTGAAAGAATTCTTCCATTTCAAATCAAAAAGTGAGTCGTTCTTCCCAAAAGCATCAGTCTGGCTGAAGTCGTGTCAGTGTGAACCTGAAACCTCTAAAACAGAGTAACTTGTGTCTCTGAGATGTGGAGGGCTTCAGAGGGACGAGTAACACAAGGTAGGAAGGATGTTGTTGCCCTGGAGGCCTCGACCTTTGTACTGGCTGCACCTGTTTGTTTCAAACTGTGTTGATTTTGGGTTTGGAGCTTACTCAAGCCTGGTATGGTTTGTCAAGATAGAAGCATCCAGAGCTCTTTGTAGATTTTATTATTTTGTATTTATTTATTTGGAATGGTTTAAGATTCAAGTTGTCAAGTATGTGGAAGGAACAAGTCAACCCTCGTGTTCTGTCCAGCTGGCTCTCAACTATTCCATAGTCCTTGACTTTTCAAGTCTTAATTGAAGTCTTCAGGGTCCCAGAGCTCTAAGGGTCGAAGGAGCTTTTCAGTCTTTTGTGGTCTTGTCTTGTCCAATCAAGTCTTGAGATAAGCACAATCAACACAGGAGTTTTTAGTCCTTGTTTTTGTTACTCAAGTCTGAATTGATGTCAATGTCTCAAATCTCAAGTCTACAGTCTTTCTCAAAATCGTCCTTGAGGGTAAAATATGATCTTGCACTTAAGGCTAAAGTCAAGTCTTTAGGGAGTGAAGTCTCAAGTTTCACAGAAGCCAGGTTTATGTCTGAAATCCAGATTTTTGTGACTTTGGTCCTATTCTCAACTCCATCAGAGCTGTTTTGAGGCCTTTCTTGTCCAACCACGACTTAAATCAAGACCAAGTAAAGTCAGATCTCACAGTAGTCAATCATAAGTCCTCATATTTGTGACCTAAGGCTAACCAATCAGCTTTTTTAACTTGTAGATATTTTCTTCGTGGGAATTCCAACCAACTCTCAAGGAATGTGGCTGAAGTCCATCAGAAGAGAAGTCTCAAGTGCTCAATTGGTGACTTAAGTCTAACCCAGGTCTAAGTCTAGCTAACCTCTTTTATGTCTTTTGAGACATGTAAAGTCTCAAGTCAAATTTTTAAACACAACAATTTTATGTTTTTGCTGTTAAATCCCACTCCAAGTCTTGAGTCAAGTCTAAAGTCCGTCCAAGTCAGGTCTCAAGTCAGGTCTCAAGTCAGGTCTCAGGTCCTTAAGTGGATGTCAGAGTCAATGCAAATGTTCTGCATCACAGAACTGCATCTTCAAGTCTTTTAGGTAAATGCTGACCTGACAGACGTTCTACTGACAAACGCTCTCAGTCAGTTTCTGGCAGTTTGGATGAAATCTATGGCAGATTCTTCCCTAAAGTCAGATGCACTTTCATTACCTTCCAGTCAGTTAGAGCAAGTCGGGGTCTGAGGCTCTCTGAGGAGCTCACTCACACTCTCAGCAGAATCTAAACAAGCCCGGATGTTTGTAATATTGTTAACAGCCCAGGAGTCTGGCCGTGTTATTCTTGGCATGCTGATTGATTCCAGAGGAAAAGTGTGTTCGTGCCTCCGAACTCAAATGCAAATGCACTAATACTGCTCATTCCACCCTGTTAAGGCACAGAGATGAGACCTTAATGTTCACAAGATATGGTAAAGGTCATCATCTGTGGCATGGGGGGCAGGAAGCTAACCTTTTAAATTTGGCGAAAACAGTGACCACTTCCAAATAGGACTTCCACAGTGGAAAAGTAGCTCCACACAATGGTTGGTTTCATGCCGAATTGGCCAGGGGATTTCAAAACAACCATCACCAGCATTATTTGGCTGGTGTTAATTTTCCACCCTGGTCGGACAAAAGCACACATGTGCCTTTTCTTTGACTACAAAGCTTCCAAAGCTCTGTAGCCGTTCCTGTGACAGCAGTGCTGTGCATTGTTTCTACCCCACTAACTACACGGCTGTTACATAACACACATATCAAAGGTTTTGCGCACAAGTCTTTTAAACGTTCGAGGAAAATAAAAACCACTTGGTCACCGCTTTAATCTAACAAAGAAGAAACATGCTGATCCTTGATCGTTTGATTTAATAAACATAATGGAGCAAATTTGCCCTCCCTGGAGCAATGAGCATCCTCCCTGCTGCCTCCTTGACTCCCAGGGGATGCATCATTTCCTGGGCCACTGCCTTCTCCCTTCCCCCCCTTCTGGGACCTAGATTAACCCTCAACACACACACATATCATGGGCATACACACGCACACGCACACGCACACGCACACAAACACACACACCGCAACCTCTAAGATGGCAGGATGGGCAGGGCATGCTGGGGGTGGCACAGATGTCCGGGCTAATCGAATGATCACGGGTGGTGGTGGTCTGACCGAGAGGCGGCAGCACGAGGTGAAACCAAAACACAAACTGTGTATCGCTCCTTTAAAAGGAACTGAATGGATAGTGTTACTGTTTATTCTGGGTTTTATTTTAATGGAAGTGCCAGCTGTGGTGCATTCGCTGCCATTCTGTCGACTATGTGTGTGGTTCTTTTCACCAAGGGGTTTGCTGTAAGATATTCCCAGTATCTTAAGGGTTGAGGCTTTGACATGATTACAACAGTTAAAAGTTTATAAAGATGCTGAAGATTTGGTGCTTTATAATGGTCTCATAACTTCACTACTACTAAATATTTCACCAGACCAAAACCTCCCTCTAAATATGCTTCCTTCGCACAGTGTGGATCCAAACCTCAAAGGTGCCATTAGATGCCTCTCAGGGTAGTAAATTCAGGCCATAGACTCTAAATGTTATGTGATAATAGGACCTTCTTCTTCACATCTCGGGTGCTCTATTTTGGGGGCTAACCTTTTCCAAATGTCCCATATTCCTGTATAAAGGTTGTTGGAGGCTGCTGTGATGTGAGGTCCAAGTCTGAGTGCTGCTCACATCCTGGTGTATTCAGGAATTGTGATGGAGAGAGAGGCTCAGCTGTCAGACTCGGCGTCCTCGTCCCCAGACGATCGCGACCTGACGGCTCTGTGTCCCAACTCTTTCTCTTTGCGTCCGTGTGCAGGGGGAGCGGTGTCCTTCCTCCGATTCAAGGGCAGGGATCCGTGCTATATTACATTCAATAGTCAATATCTTCTTGATCGTGTTCATTAATAACTCCAGAGGTCAGTTTTAAATTACTTCTCCTTGCTGCGGTCGCTGTAAAACACTCAGGAAGAGGATATTACTGCCACTTTTATCTTCCTGCGAAACTTTTCTTTCCTAGTTCCAGCTCTTCTTTATTTTTATCTCACTCCATTCACCATCTCCTATCAATTTACGACTCTGTAAATCTTTGTTTAGCAGCGCGTGCCCTTCACCGCCTCTTATTTCACAGTGACATCGCAGAGTGTACCTCATTGTCCTATGACACACTGAGGATGGTACAGTCACTCAGCCACACTGCGAGGGCTCGGATGACTTCCACTGCCACATTGTCTTTGAAGAAATAAAAAAAATAATACATTTCCTTAAATCCACAGGGGGGCTCTGGATTCATTTTGTGGGTTTTGTAGTAAAACACTTACTACAGAAAGGAAATGACTCTCTCAGCACAGAAAAGGACCATGTCAGCTTTTACAGTAACAAAACTGGAGTCAGGAGTTTTTTCTGTGATGAATAAATTAGAATTCCAGATTTAAAGGGTCAGTTCACCCAGTTAAGAATCAACTGACATTTAATTGAAAACCTCTCCTGTACAGTGAAGGTAAACATAGCTTAGCAACCAGTCGAGCTTTGGACTTCCCCTTCTCAGTCACTTACTTGACCTTTTATCATAATGTCCCATATATGGTGCAGTGGTTGGCGATGTCGCCTCACAGCCAAAAGGTTCTTGGCTTGAATCTCCTGTCGGCATGTGGCCTTTCATGTTCTCCACAGTCCAAAGACAGGCTGTCAATTAAAGACTTTGAATTGTCCGTGGATGTGAATGTGAGTTTGAATGGTTTGTCTCTATATGTTCTTGATATGCTGGGTACACTGGGATTGGCTCCGCGACCCCCAAAGAATAAGTGGTCTAGATTATGGATGGATCATGTATATCTCCATCAATTACAAATTTGAAACTCCTTTTCCAAGTCAGCATTGTGGAGCAAACTAGCTACGTCCGTCACATGTTGTGAAAGGATGGAAAGATTGACAAGTGCAGCAACAATAACCCACGGGGCAGGGTTTAGTAAACTATCAGTTGTTTGCATCTGAAGCTTATGTGTCCCTCACAACTTAGCCCCTGTTTTGGCTGAGCAGGGGTCCCATCCTGCCTCGGCTCCGTCCCTGCAGACCCTCGCAGGTTAATCACTGGCTCTCCAGGGTCCAGATGGCGGAGCCAGGGACAGATTTTTAATTACCACGCTCTGATTTCACACGCTGGGCATCGTAGAGGACAGAACACTCCCTGCCTGGCCACCTTAATTTCTCTCTTTGGATGGTGTGAAGGGTAAAAAAAGGCAGGATAATAAGGTGTGCACCACAAAAGGAGAACGGGAGAAAGGGGGAGGATGAACCAAGCCGAGAGTCAACGTGTGTGGGAGTACGTGAGAGATTGTCATTCTCGACAGGCCAGGAATTATATTTTCCTCACCAGGATGTTTCCTGCGGTGTTTAATCTGCCTTTAAGTCTGCGACACCCAGAGTCAAGCAGCAGCTATAATCACATCTATGGAGGGCCCCGTCATGAACACAGACCCCCCCGAAAACCCCGGAGGAAGGGGTTCAAAATGGCTCCAAATGGCAGGGTGAGGATGGCAGAGGGGGTCAGATTGATTTGGTGGTGGTGGCAGGAGGACAGAGCTGCTGGGGGTGCTTTAGTCCCATCACTGAACACCTGTCGGCCACAGGAGGGAGGGATGGGAAGCAGGAGGCTGGAACGCAGGATAGAAATGGATCACCAGACACATCACATACACATATTTCTTCTTTTTTCCCCTCTCGCAGTTCAGCTCAAGATGCTTTGCCAGAATTAAGTAGAGAACAATATTGCCAAAGCATCAAGATTGAAACAAATCTGCTTGCTCTTTCCGTTCTCTCTTGCACACTTGCATTAATGTGATGACACACACAGTCTACAAGCTAAATCAAATTCTGCACTTTGCTTTTTTAAGAACCTTTTTCTCTTACAGCGTTCAGTAAAGTGATCTAAGAGTGGAGAAAACACAATGAAAGATGTGAGACTGCTGTGGGAGGAAGTCAACAACACGATAATTCATGTTGTGAAGCATTTAGCTGCTAAAAAGAAAAATATTTTTCCCGGGGGTTGGGAGGAGACTGTAAAAACAGAGCTATTCAGGAAAGGGCATAATCATCAGGTGACTGTAAACACAACTAAAATAAAGTTGTTTTGCATCTGTGCCACGTGTCATTGGCTAACAAGTGAAATCAGTAAATGCACATTTAACTTCAAACCACATCTTTGATCAAGTATCCATTTTTTTAGCTGCCCTATATTGGTTTAGACTTTTAGATGAAGTTTTTCTATCATATCATTAGAGGACAAATTTGCAGATGGATTACACAACGCAAGCAATTTTCAATTTACATTTATATTTCTAAAACACAACAAAGTAGTTCTAGCTCTAACATTAATACCGAACAAGGCTAAACTGATCCTTTTTTAATTGTTCGGCACAAAAACTGCGCTCTACTAATATGGTTACACACACGTTTCCATGCTCTAACAGGTAATTCATAATTCAATTAATCAACAGAAAATTCAGTGGAAGAACAAACACTATAATACCATAGACACCTTTCACATCTCCACTCAGTCCAAACCAGCAGCGCACACAGTTGTACTTATTTCCTGAGAAACGTAAATGTGAGTCTGACGGGTGAGGAGCCGGATGTCTCCGAGGGCGAGCACATGCTCCGAGCAAATAAAACTTGGTCACAAGCTCCAGGTCATGTGACTGTTTGTCATCAGAACCTGTTTTTCAGCAGGAAAGATAATGTCAATAACGGTGATGAGTTGAAACTTAGTTTTGCATATTTTCTGACTCCTGAAACGCCTTCAGTGGTTTTCAGTTAATATGTAAAAGAATTGACATAGAAATATGATGCAAGATGCAACTGAAAAGAAGATTGTTCCATTTCTTTTCCATTTGGATTGAGCAACATTTAATATCATTTATTCAAATATATATCAAGTTAATTGGCTTTTGTCAATGTTTTCATTCAAAGTCAAAGAACAGGGTATATAATCTAAATTTGTTGGTCCTTTAAACATCAAATCCTGTTGAGTACACAAACATTTTTTAAATTACACAACAAATACATCAGCTAATTGATAAAATAATCGTCTGGTTAATTGATTCCAACCCTGAATTCAACTTTGCATTTTATTTTTTGTATTAAAATATGTACACAGATTTAGGTAAATCAAGGTTATATCTCAGTCAAATTAAAGTTAAAGTGTTGTTTGGTATTTCATGACAGTAGAACATTCCATGTGAAAACCCATGAGACAATCCTGCTACACACTGAAACCCTCCAGCGAATAGTTCAAGAATCCCTGCACTGATAAAATGATAACACGTTGTAACAGTGTAGATTAATGATGCCAGAGGGAATCAGGTCTGATGACAGTGCTGCTGCTCTGTCTTCTATTTGTTTTTTTAATCTCCGAGCAGTGTCAGTGTCACTGGGAAACTCTGGCTGCGCTGGGTTGTGAATGGATGCTTCAATGTAGCGCTGCTTTAACGTTTTGTGCTGTCGTGATTGACGATGGGTAGAATTCCCTTCCTCTGCAGATCTTCTCATGCAGGGTAATTGGCCCATTTATCAGACGCAGCCGAGTGAATGTGTTGGACCAGAGAACGAGAGACAGAGGAGTGGATAGAAAAGAGAGGTGAACAGGTCAGAACTGACAGGACAGTAGCTACAGTAGTAGTGTGTGCAGCCAGTTAGCTTAGCTTTGCTTAGCATGACAACTGATGGTTAATTACTGGACTTAGTGCCTACAAGTCTCTATGCTAAGCTCAGCTAACCAGCTGGCGGCTGTAGCTTTATTGGCAGACAGTTATAAGTGTCACTGAAATCGAAAAACACATTTTTCAGATTGTTCCCAGATTTCCAGATGTTTTGGCTTCACTTTTGGGAGCTGTCGTCCATCTTTAGAAACAGTCATTAGTGCTAAACATCACAATTCTTTTTATCTTATAATAAAAAACCTTGATGAGACATAACCCTGCAACCTCTTGTTGTTTTATTTTCTAGACCCAGAATAGCAGGCCAACAGTTTTCCCTGTTTCCAGTCTGAGCTAAGCTAAAGTAGTTGCTGCTTCATGTTGTTAATAGTGCATCAATCTTCTTGTCTGACTTTTGGCATTTCCCGGAACAGTTGAACTATTCCTTTGAATTCATGACTTCCCTCTGTAGTTTGCTATTGTAATTTCCATCAGTGTTTGTCTTTGAGGCCTTGAGTTTGTAAGAATGAGCTGTGACATTCTGACACACAGTGACCAGAGGACAGAGGCTACACACACACACACACACACACACACACACACACACACACACACACACACACACACACACACACACACACACACAGTCGTGGCATCATTTATCTGGAATGCAGAAATGAAAGCGCACAGAGCTTCTGCCTCTGATCAGCGTTCTAAATGTCACTGTCTGTATCTCTGGGTTTGCAGAGAGCGAGCTGGACACAAACTGCTGACTGAACTGCAGGCAGACACCGGGGCAGAGTGCGGAGGAGTGAGCAGACAAGGTAAGTCACATCAAGACAAGAGGATCAGGCAGTGCAGCATTATCAGAGGAGGCAGAGACCCGGCACGTACACAGCAGCCACTTTCTTAACCGTACAGCAGGAGGGGTCAGCGATGACAGCACCTTCGAGCCGCTCACAAACTTTCTGCTTGCAACTTGTGCAACAGCGAAGTGTTTTTGAATTCATGGCGACAGCTGACACAGTTGAGGCCTGCGTCCGTCTGAATGCATTATTTATCAGTGCCCACATTAATCAGCATGTTGTCACCTTGTGCAACATCTCAGGGTATTTTGAGCGGCTGATAGGACGGAGGGAAGGAATGAAGGAAGGAAGGAAGATAGAACATGGGCAGCAGATAAATTATATCCTGAAAGAATGAGTAAACCAACCTCCAACACCAAAAGGACAGGCCGCTGTACTCTCTGCTTATCTTTCATTTGAGATCCTTTCAGTTGCCTTCCAGGTACCAGCTCTTTCCGCTTGATGCCTCCCCCCCCCCCCCCTTCCCCTCCCTAGTTATGAAAATGTCAGGGTGGCATTTATGCACGCTCCACCGACAATAAACAGGAAACTAAATAGCTTATCTCATAGATTTAGATGTTTTACATATTCTACACAAGAAACACACTCCCATAACACGGCAGCTTTTCATTTCTACACAGTGTTGTGGTACAAATCGATTAATTGGGTTTTAATTAGTTATTTGATGCTATAAAAACGGGGATGAAACATCGTGATTCACAGCTGAGACTGACTCTTGATTTACAAAAGTCATCCCTCGTATTTCAGCCCCTTAAGATGCTGTTTTTAATTTTCTTTTATGATATTTACCAAAACCATCATGTCTCTGTCAGTCTCACATAAAACTAGGTTATTGTCTCGGTGTCTGATCGTTTTCTGTAAAAACACGAAGCCCTACTTTTTCCTAGACATCCCAGAAACCTTTAAAGAGGGACATCTCTCCCTATCAATAGTCGGGTGATAGTCTGGCCTGTTTTGACGTCTCCCCTGAGTGTTGAAACAATGTTATGGCCTCGAAACACTACAAAGACTAATTTCTACTCAGAATTCTCACCTTGTAAGAAGTCTATGGCCTATTTTTTTGTTTTGGCGAGGTATAAATCTGAGGTTTTTTGCCACAGTCACAACATATTTGTGCAAAATTTTCCTTAAAATAGATAGAGCAGTGTGAGAATGATGTGTGATAGAGAAAGTGCCGCACATAGATGCACTGATAGAATGTGTGTGGTCATCAGGAGGAGAAAAGTGCCATAAAAATTCTATTTTAAACCTAAAACATCACATAAAATACACTGAACCAGCTCCATCTGTGATTGTTCAGATAACACAGGAACGTTGGCATATGGCTTCCACACAGGGAACCCAGATTATTGTATTTTAACCCCACAAAGATGTCAATACGCTGAAGCCAGGAGTCCACTGAGAGGAAGTAATCCAAAACCCCTCCAGCTGGTGTAAACACGACCTCCTATCATTTCCTTTCCTCTGTTTCTTCAACATTTCTTCTGCTTTTTAAAGCAAAAAAACCTTTTGGGACGTTTTCGTAGTAACATATTTGTCTGCTGTTCAGACTTGTACCCGTCTCATTCATAAGAAGAGGAATCTGACAACACAACAGATGTAGAATTATATATTCTGACACCTAGCTCCGTTTTGAATCACCATAAAAGGTGAAACTCTCCAACCAGGATCCCTCTGCTGCACTGACTGTAAAACACAATGTTTATTAAAGCTGCACAGTCCACTGCAGGTTTTGCACATGAATCATCTTCAGGTTGTCACTTGGTTTACACTGACGCTGGTTCGAGATCTTCCAGCTCAGTTCAGATGTGGTTTTCAGCCTTAAAATGGGAATTAAGTAAATAATGTACGATTTTAATCTAAACCTGTGTTTGTCTCGTCACTCGTCAAAGAATAAGACACAAGTCTATTCAGGCTCATGCTGTGAATAGAGACATTATTAGTGTGGATAAAATCACCCCCGCTGTAAACACTGTTATCTTCAAACCTGAAGCCACGAAACGCTTTGTAGATGAATTAGTCGGCCGACAGAAAATGTCAGACTGTTGTAGACGCAAGATCATTACAGTTCATCATCTAATCAGACACTGCAAACAGTGATAACTTGAACATACAAACATACAAAATAGACTAATGTGCAGTAGACCACTGAGGTATAGTAACAAAAGTGGATAGAATGGAGGAATAAAAAAAGGTATTTGGATATTGCAGAAAATTTACATAAATTTAAAAAAGGCCTCATATATTTCATTTTAATAAATACAAATATGAAGACGACACTCTGGGGTCTGAGAATTAGTTGTCGTCCATTTTTAAGATGGAACGATTAATAAAGAAAATCATTAGGAAACAAAGAAAATACTCATTAATTGACAACCCTGAAGTGCAACAACATCATTAACCACATATGAACTGGAATCAGCGGAAAATGTGTGTATGTGGGTAGTGTGAGCTCATCAAGAAACAGGAAACTAACATGGAACAATGCAGAGGAATACAAAGACCACAGAAAACAGAAGAAAAGCACAGAATAGTATCACATTTAGTCAGAGTCCTCTGGTACGTATTGGAGTTATCACGTGAAGCAGACAAAGAGGGAACCGGTGACCCTGAGGTTGTGATTAATGAAGCACGTCAGGTCATCGGGGTTCAGGTCGTGTGACACCAGAGACTCCTGCGGCAGTTTAGCGGCCTGATGAGCAGATGTGCCACCGTGGAGCATCAATATTCACGCTCGGCTCCTGCACCTCGCTGAGATCAGTCTTGACCCCCCTACTGAGTGGCACCGCCACCCGTACGGACGGATGATGGAGGGAGGGAGGGGGGTAGCACGGGGAGGATTGATCCCACACCGAGGAGGATGCTGTTTGAGAGCGCACGCAGCTGGATCCAGTTAATCAAAGAGGTTATAAAAGGCAGGGAAGCAACTGAGGACACGGAACTAAAACTGTGAAGCAAACACACACACAGGTGGCAACTGTGAGGGGAAAGTAGATGGTTGGTACAACGTGGAAAAAACAGATGCTTCTATTCATATAGGACAGCAGAAGTTTAATTCAATTCCACATCAGAACCCGACACGTATGGGAGATTCTAGAGTGACCTGTTGAACTCCTCGCCCCACCACCATCAGCAAAACCACAAATTAGGGAACACAGAGTTTCAGAGACGTGTAGAGTCTGAACTGGGGATTCCACTCATCGCTCTGCGTGACACATACCGAGCAAACAAACACAATTGCATCTAACTTCTTGTCTAATGTCCTGAGAGGTGACACATCCCAACCAACACCAGTAAAACAGTGATTTTGAATCTTAATCTTAAAGCTGCTCTGATCAATATTTTCAGATCATGTGGCTCATGTGTGTTCAACGTGAGCATCACTGTTTCTGTCCCCTCCCCTCAGTGTTGTTGCCAACGGCAACAGGCCTTGAAGAACAAAAACCTCACATGAGCTCATACACTGTTTGCTTCCTAGTTGACCTTTGCAGCTTTACTGAGGATTAGATATTTAATTTTCAAGTTGTCCTGATATTTTCTTTACCGGCATTCACAAATTAAGTTTAGAATAAATTAAAAAACCTACCAGGTAAAGTATCAATCTATCCTTAGTAGCCATGATTCAACATGAAGTGAAAGTTCAGCCCTTTCCTCCAAATATAAAGAAAAAACAATGCTGTGTTTATACTGACTTTATTGAAATTTACTGCTTTGCATTTAACGAATGATAAGGTAAACCAAACCAAAGAGCACCAAACTCTGAGCTGAAGTTCACTGTAAGAACAGACACACTCATATATATAAACCACTGGGCTGTGTTTGCATCTGCTGCCCCAGAGGTGACCGGTCTTACTTTGCATCAGAAATACACTCCATCACTTTATTGATTTATTCGCTCCTCTCGTGAGGCGGAGGGCGGACGCGGTGCCCTCCTGTGACACTGTGGCTGAGCAGAGTGTGAGCACGGGCAGAGTCTGCAGAAAACAAAACAAGAGTTTTTATCTGGGGAAGCAGTAATGTCACTTATCCGTTTATCTATTTTAAATATAGTGCACGACAAAGCGCTGCCCCCTCACTCTCCTCCCACCCTCTCTGCCTCCCCCTCACTGTCATGGGCTGCCTAGCAACTGACACCATAAATAATGTGCGTGTGCGTGTGTGTGCGTGTGCGTGTGTGTGTGTGCGTGTGTGTGTGTTCGCAGGCATGTGATAATAAACAGGTTATCTGTTTGTAGCACTCCTCTTTGCATGCCTGCTGTATTATGGTGCTCGTCCTCTTCAGTGTCACACTGTGGCTGAAGTAGATGATGTGTAAACCTCTCTCTCTCTCTTTCTCTCTCTCTCTCTCTCTCTCTCTCTCTCTCTCTCTCTCCTCCATGTAGACAGAGCACACAAGACCCGACTGATAGCGCCCCAATGGCGAGCAATAACACAGCCAGTATCGCACAAGCCAGGAAGCTGGTGGAGCAGCTGAAGATGGAGGCCAACATCGACAGGATAAAGGTGAGTTGACACGTTTTGGATCTTTTTTTTAAATTCTCCATCGTCCAGGAAGCTCTTAAACCCAATGAGATGTTAGATTGGAATCAATCAGCAGACTTTGATCTTGAAAGGGTCTTTAAAGTGAAGCCAATGTGGAAGTGCCTGAAACCTGTATTCCCCTTAATGACCAGCAGGGGGCGACTCCACCGTCAGTTTCTATAGAAGTCACTTAAAGAGTGAATAAAGAGTTTATGTTCTCAATCTCCAGTTTCAAGTCTTATCAACACAGGATGATGTTAATTTAGTAAATTATAAATAGACGATAAAGCACCATATGCATTGGGGGCGTGGATACTTGATGTGATTGACAGCTCGTACTGTGCGACGTGCGAAGGTCGCAGGTGTTCGTGGGCGAGCGATGTCGTGGAGCTCTCAGTCAGGCGTCCAGACACTTCTTCTGAAAATAGATTTTCCAAGATCACTCTGTAAATAATAGAAAGACGATCTAAAGCTTGTATTGATCCAAAAAATATTATCAAATAATTATTAATCGTATGATGTCATGAAGGAGTTCAAAACTGCATTTTGATTGTATCTCTGTATCCTATAAACATGACCTAAAGCTTAATTTATAATTATATGGGGAGAATGATGTCATCATGATGTCACTGTACATATATACAGTATATGACTAGCCCCTCTCCCCTGTATCCAGCTGTTATGCTAAGCTAACTGGCTGCTACCTGTAGTTTCTTATTTTCTGTATAGACCTGAGAGCAGCATCAATCTTGTCATACAAATAAGTACATTCCCTAAAATGTCAAAGTACTTCTTTAAACCTGGCGCATGCTGACACGTGTGTGTTTGTGTTTTTAAATCCAGGTTTCAAAAGCAGCGGCGGACCTGATGTCGTACTGCGAAGCCCACGCCAAAGAGGACCCTCTGTTATCGCCGGTGCCGGCGTCAGAGAACCCGTTCAGGGAGAAGAAGTTCTTCTGTGCCATCCTGTAAACTCGGCATGGCCCCTCAGCAGCCTGCTCAGTGTGGGACTTTGAACGAGGACGTTCAAAATACGTAGAAATCTTCTAGTAGGAGGGCACGGCGATTAATGCCCCCTCCCCCCCCCTTTTCTCGAACGGCACCTACAGAGTGCACAAATTAAAACCAGAGTTAACATGTAAACATTAAAGGGGTTGTGATTGCTTTGTTGAGGGGGGGGTTGCAGCATGTTGAAGGGGCTCGGTGCTTTTTAGATGAAACAAAAGGGATGATATTGATAATGATGAGGAGGAGGAGGAGGAGGAGGGGGAGTATGATGAAAACCCAGAGACGCAGAGTGATGGACGACCAGTCAACTGAGAAAAGTCTTCAGGTTGTGACGTGTACAAAACAAAACAAAAATAGATAAAATGAGAATATAAAAATATTTCGTGGTTCTTTTGGGACTTCCAGATGTTCTGTTAAATGGTTTGTTGGTGGCTCGAGCTCCGTAGGACAGAAAAACTAAAAGTACGCCTTCCACTAGACACCACCTGAATCTTGGAATGTTTTTTAAGTTGTTTATTTTATGTTTATTTGACCTTTCACCTAGATATCTTTCTATAACTGTACGTGGTTACTGCTCTGTTAACTTCTTTTCTTTCCTTTTTTTTACACCAACAGGTTAGTGAAAGTTTTTTTAAATGGGATGTTTGAAACGTTCGACTCTGTGATTCTCTTTACAAACACCTTTCTGAAAACCACCAGTCTCTGTGTATCTCAACATCCATCTGGCAAATGTGACGCAGTTTGTCTCCTTCAGATACAAACCCTCTTTCTACTCTTTGTATAAAATGACTAGCAAGTAAACTGTGCTGTGCTGTGAGTTCTGAACCGTTGTGTTTGTATCATTGTCTAATTGCATGAAATGAGCAAAACGAGCTTCTCTTTCCTTTCGTGTGGAGATTGTGTGAAACAGGGTCCGGCCTAAAGAAATTAAAAGCAGAATGATTCAGTGTGGACTCGACAAGGACGTCTCTCAAACGTCAGAGAAAAAAAACAACGATGAGCGTTTGCTGATCATGTTCTGCAGCACATTCGCAGTTTTGAGACGATTGACTGCAGAAAACATCAGATTTTACGAAGATTGGTTTGGATGCTCCGGATAAACTTACATTTATTTATATTCAAACTAAAAAATAAACTGTTTTAACCTTAAAATATTAATATGTTCACTTATTTTTCTTTAAATTAGCGGGAAGAATAAACTTTTTCCTAAAATATGTAACAGTATAAAAATCTATATATCTGCTTTAAATAGAACTATTAAAACCCAGAACATGTGTTTTCATCATTGCTTATAATTTGATATAAAATCCTTGGAATTCCTCCAGTTTTGACGTCTTTTAAAAACCTAATAAAGTCACCTGTCTTTGATTAGTGCTCGGTTGCACAATACAAGTTTGTGAAAATGGATCAAACCAAAAGTCTCTGGCAGTTAAAGATGTTTTATCTACTGTTGAAGCACCATTTGTTTCTGCTGCAGGAGATGATGCGCCCCCTACAGGTATTTTAAGTGCAACTGTGTAGATGATATAAATACATGTATAATTTTTTTTTTATTTCCCCTTTTTGGGATAATGAGATACATCTAATTTATAAAAACTTGCATCTTCTTCTGCCATCACATGGGGTCACCAAACGTGGAAAAGATAAATACCAACGTATGATCTCAGCTGGTCACTTGTTTTCTCTGTATCATATTCAGTTTTCATCATTACAAAAATAGCTTCACAGTTTTTGTTTTGGCATCAAACATCATCCGAACACTGATTCTCCGAAGATACAAATGTTTGGTATTAGTATGATTTTAAAACAAAGTCTGACCTTCACGTGTAATCAAGTATTTTTGTTGCGTATAAGTTTATTTCATTCATCCACCAAACAAAACCATTTCAAACGCAAACACAAAATCTCAAATCGTTAATGAAAAGGAGCAGAAAGAAGAATTATCTTATATAATCTGCTCCTGTTTCACGAGACATTAATTTACAAGGCAAATAATTCAATAAAAATTAACGTAATTAAATTCTACCTTGTGGTATTAGTACACTTACTTAAGCTTAAGTTCGGAGTACTTCTACTTCTGTTGATGAAGCAGTACAGTATAAAACACGTGACTCCTACATAAATATAACATACTGTACCAATAGGAAAAAAGGTTAGTGTCATAAGCGGGATTCGAACCCACGCCTCCAGGGTAATGGAACGCGTGTCGGCAGCAGCAGACGGATCGTCCGTGGAGAATTTTCGACGCGAGGGCCAATCACGTTCGAGCCTCCAACATTCAGCGGCCAATCGCAGCGGCGGATTCTTCCCCTCTCTCCAACATTTCCAACATTTGACCAATCACAGCACAGAAATGTTGGAAGTGTTGGAGCAGCGAAGGTGAGTGTAGGGGGCGTGTTTCAGACAGCGAACACGTGCGGCTGGCCGAAGGAGGAGGGGGCAGTACGGCAGCAGCCAATCACAGCGGCAGCAGCCTTTCCCCAGCTTTACGTAAACAAGTTCATCGAACGCTAAAGCTAGCAAGTCACTGAAAACTACCGAAGTTACCTATCGAAATGGTAAGAATCTACTAATTTTAATAGAGTTCGACGACTTGCCCTTCAGTGGAGAAGTAGTTTCACCTGTGATGTCGTGTTGTCATATACATGTTTTTAGCTCTTTAGCAGCTAGGCCCAAAAGCAGCGACCGCCATTGAATTTGTCGATGGTGTTTGGAGATTTGTTAACATTCACAAACTGACAATGACTAATTCACGTTTTATTCACTGAGTGATCGTTTGACATTATAACCCAGTCGTGACAAAGCCTTTTGCTGTTCTGCCTTTCAGTTCACAGCTTCTAAACGTACGGTTACACAACTTTGACATATAAATAGATAAAAAAACGCTTTCTTCCTCTTTTCTCAAGATAACTGAAGCGTAAACATCCAACTCAGTGTTTGTGCATCGTCCATGTTAGGAAAACCAACAACTGTCGTCTTTTCATGAAGCTCAGCATCAGGCAGTCAACTATAAAATGGACAAAACACTTTGAGCACATTGGGACAAATCTGCTTTTCTTACACTAAGTTAACGGGTTGTTCAGTTTCCACTGTTAAAATTTAAAATAGCTGTACATGATCTCAGCTGGTCACTTGTTAGACATTTGACATGTTTCTCTCTATCATGTTCAGTTTTCGTCATTGTAAAAATAGCTTCACAGTTTTGTTTTGGCATCAAACATCATCAGAACACTGATTCTCCAAAGATACAAATGTTGGGTATCTGATATTAGTTTGATTTTAAAATAAATGAGAGAGAGAGAGAGAGAGAGAGAGAGAGAGAGAGAGAGAGAGAGTCAGAGTCTATTGATTAATTCACAATTTTACTGACTGTAACACAGAAAACCTGCTGTGCTTATTCTTATTCCCAAACTCGGAGCCAGTGACTTGCTGTATTTTGTTCACGTGTGTGTGTCAAGGACTCTGATGTGTTATTCACGTGTAATCAAGTATTATAGTTGTGTATAAGTTTATTTCATTCAACGACCAAACAGAACTGTTTCAAACGCAAACACAAAATGTCAAATGTTGAATGAAAAGGAGAAAGAAGAATAATCTTATATAATCTGCTCCTGTTTCACGAGACATTTATTAACAAGGCAAATAATTCAATAAATATAAACCTCATTAAGTTCTACCTTGTGGTATTAGTACACTTACTTAAACTTAAACTCTGAGTTTAAACTTCTACTTCTGTCGATGGAGAAGTACAGTACGAAACACGTGACTCCTACATAAACATAACGTACTGTACCAATATATTAAAAAAATAGAAAAAGTTATTGTCAGAAGTGGGATTCGAACCCACGCCTCCAGAGGAGACTGCGACCTGAACGCAGCGCCTTAGACCGCTCGGCCATCCTGACTTAAAACCGCATGGACTCCACGTTAATAATAACCTCGCGTAACTTTACGTTAACTTTACGATTTACGATGACAGGTGATTGCCGCTGGTTGTCTCTGCCGCACCTCGCACCGTTACATAACAAACCAGCAGCTGTTTTTTTTTACTGTAGCGAGAAGTTCATTCATTCAACTCGGCGAGTTAGCTTGATGCTAGCTTGTTAGCCGCAGCGTTGGGAAGTAGCCGAACATCGATTCATCACAGAGAAGAAACTGTGAGTAACTTCACTCGGAAACAGGAAGCTTTGATATAAGTTTGCTGGGTAATAACAACAGTTGTGTCCTCGCTTGAGCAACATGTGTGTGTTTGTGTGTGTGTACATGACGTTAGCTGCTAGCTAGTTAGCTTCCAGTGGCTCTGAATTGGACTTTGACACAGAAGCTAAATGACATCATCGTGTCTTTCTGATCTTTGAAACAAGGTGGAGGCAGCTGCTTGTATTTCCGCATCAGGCTGACTGTGACTGACTGTGATGAAATGTCTTCAGACTAATCCCTCAGGAAGACACTGGACTAGCCAGACTAGACAGTATGCTAATGTACCTTTAGCTGGAAATGTTAAAGGTTCATTGTGTAGGATTTAGTGACATCTAGTGGTGAAGTGTCTGAATACCCCTCACTTCACCCTCCAGTTCCAAACATGAAAGCCTGTCTCTGTCTGTCTGTGCTCAGTTCCTCCAGTCATGGCCTCCAATGCTCCAAACAACTTCTCCTGGGTCGAGCCAGGCAAACTGGCCGGACTGGCATTGCCCAGGATGACGGCTGAATACCAGTATCTGCTGGACAACGGTATCCAACACCTGGTTTGCCTGTGCGAGAGAAAACCGCCTCACTACGACTCGTGCCCACAGCTGCAGCTGCACCACATCAACATAGCAGACTTCACTCCTCCTTCGCCGAGTCAGATCGACAGATTCCTCACTCTCGTGGAAGAGGCCAACTCCAAGGGGGAGGTACGATTTTCAGTTACCTGATCGACTGTGATGGGATGGATGGATTACTTTTATAAAGTAGTTTCAGGGTCACGTACAGTATTGTATTTTGTTTGCTGGCTCACAAGCTACGGTCGAGTAACCTAAAACACATTAGGAATCATTATTAGGTGAATTTGATGGAGCCCGTGAGAGTGGTACTGAAGCTTATTCAGCTGTTTGTCATTTACTTTGTCATTTGAACTGTTATATATAAAAGAAAAAGTCTAAAATTCAGACATGTTCAGTTTAAAATCCTATAAAACAATTAAATACAGCTAATCCTCACAATTAGGAAGCTACAAACAATGAATGTTTTGCAGTAAAAAATCCCTTTGATAATTAAAATAGTTGACGTTTAATTTCCCCTTGATCAAAATATCCCTGTCTCAGAAGAGAAACTAATGCAGGTTGTGTGCGTAGCTACAGCTGATTAAAAGATATTGAACGGTTTCTCTTCAGGGTGTTGCAGTTCACTGCATGCACGGCCATGGTAGAACCGGGACAATGCTGGCCTGCTACCTGGTGAAGACGAGGAAGATTTCAGGCATCGACGCCATCAAAGAGATCCGGCGGCTGCGGACCGGCTCGATCGAAACACACGAGCAGGAGAAAGCAGTGGTGCAGTTTTATCAGCGCACCAAGTAACTGTGACACAGAGGATTAGATAACTGTTTCACAGATGTAGCACTGATTATCACAGATGAGTATAACATTATTTTCCTAAATTAATACTTTATTCTCTACAAGTAGGAAAATACAAAATAATAATGTTGAAACAGGCGACAAATCAAGAAACAAAGTCCTGAACAATAATGAACTTAAATGTTAATTACTCACATGATCCCGTTGGGATATTTAACTAAGAGAAACACTTCTACAGTTAATTAACACAGAACATGCCTTTTATATTGTACTGTATACTCTTCCCTCTACTAGCACATTCTTACTTCTCTTTATATAAACATTCTGACATTTTCTTTTACACGGCTGTAACTTCTTTCATGCACTGGACGCCAGAGAAAAGAGACGCTGCCGCTCCCTGAATGTGAGCTTCTCAGGATCTGGGCTCTTGATTTTCTCCTCCTGGTTTCTGCAAATAAAAACAATCATAATGAATACTGGAATTTAATTTCTTGTGAAGGGGGGGATTTATTTATAGAGACACAAACAGGAGCTTGTTTTTTTCAAACGCTTGAAAGAAATTCACGAAGCAAACTGTAATAAGCTTGACGAATAGAGACTAATGTAATAATCTTTATGTGCTTATTGATTTCTATGTCTTAAAGTCATCATTTGTATAAATGCTGCATAAACATCTTCATGTCGGTTGATTTAATTTCAATGTTTTGCCTCAATTGCAAAAAACTAAAGTCAACTCACTCTTTTGATGCCACGTTGTGAACATGTTCAGTCTGTCCAGTTGGTCTGTGACCTGCCAAACACACAAGAAATGTTGCAACATGAAATAAACATTATATATATTAGATGAAAACTGATTCTCATTGTCATGCACTCGTGAACAATTACCTATGTTTGCCTTGTCTTCTTTTTGGAGAATGTGATTTCCAGTCTGCTGATTCAACTCTTTCAGTTCGCTGTTGATATTTCCTCCAGAGCTTCTCTTGTCCTGAAGATGGAAACAAAAAATATTAGCTATAGATTATCGAGACTTTTTAATCATCACCTTAATTATACAGTGAATATCACTAGTATTTCTGAACAGAGATTGACACAAAGCTTTCAAATTTCTGTATTTTCATACAATATAACCTTCAGTTTATCAAGTATAACAAGTCCCAGTTGGTTTGGATAAAGCCTCTCAGCCTCTCAGCCTCTACAGATTCTGTTTTAGTATAATCTGTGTGATATGAACAATCCCAGCATCACAACACATTCTTATGTTTGTACATTATATATCGGCCTTGAAGTAATTTGGGTTGTGATTTGCCACGAGAGAAATAAAATGTAATTGTTTCCAGAAGTTATGTAGTTATTATCCTGCACTTCCTAAACCTGACTAATCTATTATAAGTAATTTGCCTCCATCTCCCAAAGAACCTCTGAGAAGGAGCATGAAATCCAAATTCAAAACAAAAGATTTTAAAAGTTAAAAACACTTTACTGTTAATTGAATAACTGCACCCTGTATATTTCCCTTAGAGCCATGTGATGTGATTCACCGGAGTTCTCGCCTCCAGCTGCTGTATCGCCACCATCATGTCCAAATCCTCATATTCGTCCTCCTCATCGTCTCCTCTCTGCTGAATCTCCCGCAGCCTCTTTTGAAACTGCCACTCCAGGCTGAGTTTCCGGAGTCGGTCGTTCTCCTCCGCCGAGCGCTTCACCTTGGCCTGGAGCTCCTGAACCTCCTGCTCCAGGAGCTCCACCGCCTGAAGCCTGTGCTGCTTCTCCAGCTTCTCCTGCATCTCCCTCCTCCAGGGGTCGGACAGCTCCTGGGGGCCTCTGTGCTTCGGAGCACCTGTGCCCTGCCTCTGTTGAGTGGGAGGTTCTTGGAAGGAAACATGTTTTGTTGGAGGGATGCTCACTTGAGGTTTTACAGCTTGACCCCTGAATATGCCGGGCCTGTGCTGCTGTGACGACAGTGAAGGCCGAGGAAGCTTCTTGACTGCAGAGATGGGGCATGCATAGATCAGATGGGCTTGATGGTGAGGGATCTGATTGTGTCCATTTATTTTAGGAGTTGGGCTCATGTTGGTCGACAGCAGAGCCGGACTCTGGAAGGTGGTGAGTGGAGGATTGGTGTTCACTGCTCTGGTGATGGGGATGTCGATGCGTATGGGCTGAGCTGAAGGCGTGGATGTGGGATGTTGGGAAAATGGCGCCCTCCAGACACCGGCGCCACTTGTGCGAATGCCCTGCTGGTGTTTTACAGGGGAACTGTAATCAGCGAGGATGTCGTGGGTGGAAACGCTGGAGCGAATTGGAAAAGAGGAGTAGTGGCTCATGGTGTGTTTGGCACTTGTGTCCTTCCCCCTTTTGTCCAGCAGGGGACCTCCACTCTCCATACAAAGGTTTTCCTGTGAGAGGGCCTGACGCTGGAGGGGCACACACAAAAGGTTTTAGGCACATTTACCTGGTTGTACCATTTTTTTTAAAGAAAACAATGTCAGCTTTCGTTTGTTTACTGATTCTTGACATGAGAAATAAAACAGTTGATGATATATAACGGTTTTAGAGCCTGAAGGACATTAATATTCACCATGTACATCTTCTTACTGCAGCTGCTTCCACTCAAAGGCCCCAAAGACACTAATGTTTGCTGCGGTCGACTGGACTCAGACACGTTCTTGTCCTGTGATTTAGGGGTTGGAAGTGTCAAGTATTCCCTGTGAAACGTCTGAATGGAGGAAAGAGGGAAATAAAATTTGTCATTAAAAGCAGTTGATTTGGAAGCAAGGTTTCCACAAAAAGTTCAAATTCTATTCAATATAAAAACAAAAAGTGAACAATTGCATATACCTTCATAAGACCTTGGTAAATAAAATATTATTACAACACTTTTACATGAACGTGTGAAAAAAAACTGTAAAACAATATGACATTTTCACAGTAAAATCATTTGTTCTTGTCAGTGCAAGGGAAAGATGATGGATTATGCTTGTAAAATATAAGATTGAAGAAAGTCATTTTTGATAAATGAAAAGTACATTACGTCAGTGCAGAGGTTGGTGGTGGACACAGCCGCCATGTTGTTTCCTCTCACAACAGGGTCAACGAGTTCATCTCCATCCTCCAGGCAAAGGTCGGCTGAAATACGGAGAAAATAAAAAACATGAAGAACCCTCGAGCATTAAACATATTTCACATTAAGGCCATTTACTGAATGTGCCCAGTGCGCAGCTCGACATGGAAGAGCACCCACTGGTCATGTTGGGGTTGGAGCGAAACAGCTGCCTGTTCCTCTGCATCAGCTCTTTCTTCCTCCTGCTGCCTCCATGGAGCTGATGCCCCGACGGACCAGGATCCACTGCACGGTACAGCACCAGCGCTTCACCGTTTGGTTTGGCAAAGATTGTATCACCTTGTGGAGCAATAAAAGGTCTAAATTAGGTCATGATGCAAACAAAAGTGAAATAGAATTGTTTATTTGCTCATTTTGTTTTTACCTGTAGTCGTTGTTGGAGCTGGTTCACTCAGCAGAGCTGCCAGGCCGTGGAAGCTCGCTCCCAACTTTGCCACCTGTAAAGTCACAACAGGGCCGGTTTGCACCATGATGGCAGCAGCCCTGAATCAACACAAGAGTAATATAATCAACCACCATCCACCATCATATTAAACTGTTAGCAATGCTAACCTGGCATTGATTAAGAAACTGGGGACTGTATAGGCTTAATGATTTTCATAAGAATATCTGTCTTACAGTTCATCTTGAGGGGAATACGAACGACCGATAGTTTTGTGTCACATTTCCTTCAAAACAGCAAATGTAAACCTAATGGTGGCGCTAGAGGACAAGTCGGGGAATCATTGGAGTTATTGGGATTCATCTTCTGGATGTTGTGAAGTTACCTTTCTTGGTTGAGGCCAATGAGGCTCTGACCATCCACACTGAGCAGCTGGTCTCCAGCTGCTAACCTTCCATTCTGTAGAGACACATGAGGCTTATGTCAATCTTTCCTTTTAGAATCTCAAGTTCAGCTGCAGCAGAAACGTGTCTCACCATTTCAGCTGGTCCTCCCTGGACTACAGATTTGACATAAATCCCAAGGTTACCCTGCTGTGCTCCCTGTGGCAAAACAAGAGGCGGGTTGTTAATTAGCAGAGACGTTCAGCTCACAGGTCTGGTGTTAGAACGGTTCCAGTTAGTGAGCTGGAAAACATGTGGTCAAACCGAGGCAGTCACCTTGGCAGCCACGATGCTGACCCCCATCCCACTGTTGAGAGGTTTCTTCAGTGTGATGGTCACAACCTCCGGCTCTCTGTGTGCTGCCTGGTAAAGAGAATAGAAATCAATAAACGACTGCTTCATTAATGCTTTATTTTCTGCTGAAATTAAGATTCTACTTTAAAACCTCTGTATTTACCAAGTATATGTTCTCTGTAGGAGGTGAAGATTCACAGAAATACACGGTCCAGTCACCTTTAGGGTTCGGCTGGGATGTTATAGAGCAGAGACCTGGAAGAGTAGGATGTCAGGAAGTATTACACAAATAATCTATTTTAGCTGTTTTAAATACAGCACATCCCTGGGGTGTGATTATGTTTTGTATTTATCATAGAGAATTCACAATCATGTACCTTTTCGGCAAATTGGCTCCAAAAACTCCCTGAACCCATGAGGGATTCCTCTCACGGTGTCACAGGAGTACCCTCCCTCCGGCAGCAGGAAAGGCAGGTGGAGGTCGAGGCTCTCCTCCAGCTGGATGTCCCGCCCCTCACTGTCAATCAGGCTGTCTGCCGAGGCCTCGGCGGCCGCCACAACAGCATCGATCAAATCCTGCAGCGAGGATAACAGCGGACAATATTTCAGGAAAAGGTCGTTCTAGGATATATAGATTAGACATTTGTCATTCTGTGACAAGGCTCGATTCTGCAGACTGCGACCCTGAACAAAATACTAAAGACCTTCCTGCGGATTACCTTGACCTTTGACCTCAGTGTAACATAATGTTAACCACAACTCACAGAACTTCCGTCTTAGGTCGACCAACTAACTTCCCTTTAAGTTTTGTTAAACCGTCTTCCCGTTCTCTCTCTTTTACACCCTATTTTTCAATTGATGCTCATTATTTTTATAGTCTTCATTTGTTTTTCCAAATTATACTCATGAGAATGTGATCCTGTTTTATGGCTTCCCTTCCACATCTGTCAGCTCTTTCTGTTCTCCTCTCACTGAGCCAGCCTCTGTGCTGTTATCCATACAAACGCCACACTTAGTCCCATCATTTGAATTCAGTTCCAGTTGCTGTATCTCTATTAAAGCGTCTGCTGGGCTGTCTGAACGGCTGAGTTTCAAGCTGGCTGGTTTCACGTCCTCATCCCACTGCAATGCTAATAAAGGATCTCACCGGTATACGAGGACAATCCTGAGTCTTTTGAAATCTGGAACTACAGTAAGAGTTTGTTCAAGCATCTGCGTTAATGAGTGTAGTTGTTATCGTCATTTTGTTTGTTCGTCAGCAGAAATACCCCAAACTACTACCACACTAGTATTTTGTTATCACTTTTATAACATTGTGAAATATGGTGTTTATTAAATAGATGCATGTTATATAGTGTTTTTCCAGCCTCAGGGCCACTCAAAGTACTTTACACTCAGAGTCACACTCATCCATTCATACATAAACCTTCTCTATCACTCGTATATTCATAAGAGGCAGATTTGTCTGTGTCTAACCCAAGGACCCTCCAACATGCATACTGGAGAAGGCAGGAATCGAACCTATGACCTTCTGAACAATGGACATACTTCCTCCTCAGCAGTAACTTGACTCCTTATCTTTGTGGTTGTTGTCCTGCAGTGTTGTGCAGTAGACGTTTTTATATACTATAAATATAAACAGGAAGTATCCAGGGGCTCAAGAGATAAACTTGTAATTGGTGGGCGGTTCCCACGGTAACCGACACACCTGCGGCTGGATCATTCTATTGACGAAGCCCCGCCCACTTCTGCCACCCGCGTTCTCTGCTCTTTTCCTGTGAGCTCGTTAGCCCTTAGCTTAGCTGCTAAGTTAGCTTAGCTGCTAGTTAGCTTAAGTCAGCAGCCATAAATGTTTTGCTGTCTTAACTAAATGAGGAGTTTCATATGTCGCCCTGCCATAAACGACTGCTTCACCTCCACAAGATAAGTATTGTTTATAATTGCTGTTAGCATTAATACGTAGCTTCCTTGGAGTCTCAGCTAGCATCATGTTTTCTTAAATAATTAGGATTTAAACACCTTGAAAAGGTCTTTTAACAGCACAGAGTTGTTTTTATAAATGTTTTACAGGCCAAAACGACTCCATCACAACGGTAAAAACATTCAAGTTTGAATTTTTCATCATTCAAACTTTTAGACAGCGAAGTACAATCCTGGGGTTTTTGTTTGACAGCCGAAAAACAAATGCAATATTGTTTGTGAAAGTTGCAGCAAACAAGAAAGGTACATATACCTTATGATAAAACTTTAAACTCTCACAAACAAGTGAACCAAGGAGACGTCATAGATAAAACTGTAAATACATGTTAAAGAGACGAAATTGAGAGGGACTCAAATAAACATGTCAGACACAAAGTGAGCTTAGTTGGACACATCCATTGCCTTCATGCTGTTCATAGTTAAATATGGATGTTGATGTTTATTGTTGTTCGAGTTTTAGTGGCTGAATTGAGCTCAGGACATATTTCCAGCTCCTATTGGCTCATTGCAAAACCCAAACTGATGATGTAAACAAAAGCTTCACAACGAAACATGATTTGGCTTTTGTGACTCGTGGAATAGTCGCGTTAATTTGCAGTAAAGCATTAGAGAAATATTTCACTCAGAAGCAATCAGGTAATGTGACAAGTCGCTTTACTCGTTTTCATATATTATTCATAATCACATTCATCATTGTTAATTATTCACAACTGTTAAATCTATACTGCCGAGCTTCTCTGGTGCAGTTGAGGCTGCTGCTACAGTCAGACACATTCATTATGAAACTTATATTCATACATGACGTCATCTGCTTTGTACAGTTCTAAACCCCAAGTGCCCCAAGTTTTCTCTGTATCCACCCTATGTGCATGAGTTGCCTCTGATTATGGACGACTCCTCTCGATTTCACAGATCTCATACGAGGATTTGTATCAAAAGCTGCATCGTGGTTTTAGAAGCAAACGGGAGAAAGACGGAAGAATGAGAGGAGGAACACACTGCAGTACTCACGGGGGGGATGTGAGGCTCAGTGTTTGCATAGAGGTAGCCAGCGAGCAGCGTCTGCAGCTGCAGTGAGTTCAACTTGAAACAGGTATTCTGGATGTCCTTCGCCTCTTGCATTGAGTACTTATTCATGGTCAGGAGTGCGGTTGCCTAGAAACAGAGAGGCAACAGTATTTTAACAGCTTCTACTCTCTGAATGTGCTCAGACGCTGAATAAAAAGCTGGGATAAAAGCTGCAAAATCACAAACGAGTTCTTACACATCGATATTGAACGTGTAATATAGATGCACTGAGAAGCTTCTGTCATGTTCTTAGATGTTTTTAACCTTATTTGGATTATTTATCCATCATTTTACTCTATAGACTAAACAACTATCCCTCCCAAGAATTAAAAGGTAGTATTTCACCTAAACACTATCTCACAATGTACAGTATAATCTCTTACATGGATTTAAAATTCTATAAAACAAGGTGATTAAATGTATCTACTCATCAAATAATCCAAAAATAGAAAATATGTAAAGAAAAGATTATATGATTCCGATTTTACCCTGTTTCTGTAGAAGCAGACAGACTAAACTTGGCTTTTGCCAGTATTCAGACAGGAAGTCCAGGTAGGAACTGACCTGGATGATGTGTCCGAGGTGGCAGTCAGCGGCCAGCTCCAGGCCCTGCCTCTCCGCCCAGGCCTCGATGCCGGTGAGCCTCTGGCGGAGAGCTGCTCCCCAGTAGTGGGAGCGCAGGCCTGGAGCGGTGGCCGCTGGGCTCATGAGCCGGTTGAACAGCCAGGCACTGATGAAATGGAAGAGCTGGGAGAAGAGCTGGATGGTGAGGGCGGGGTTGACCCGACAGCGGCGCAGCAGAGACATGGTGTTCATGAAGGTGTTCAGCACCATCTCTGGAACACGCAGAGCACGAGAGATACAACTTCAGAACAATAAACAAATCTCAGCTCTTATAAGAGTCAATTATTCAGTATTAATGAACGTGTACCTATACCAGCCGGCAGGGGGCCATGTTGCTCAGGATCGAACAGAAAAGTTGGCAAATGCTTCGTTAACTCATTCTGAAGACACTGTAGCAGGCAACTGAGAAGAATAAAACAGACATAAGCATTTAGATAACAACCCATATGATTATTTTGAATTTAAATACTTAAATGACTTTAATTAAATGACCACATAACCTGGGTTCGGAGAATTTGTTCTTTAGGTGAACTAAATTGAATCTAGAATGTCAGCAACAATAAGAAGCAGTCTTGGGCTGACACTAACATATATTAGTTTTTGGAGTAGTTGATAAACCTATAAAATATTTGAAAACATTGGAAAAGGTAATAAACTTCCCTCAGTCCCACAATCATCATTAAATTACTAATTTCTTCAAACTAACAGCCCCAATTAATGAAGAACGTATTTCCCATTGATTATGAGAAGAGAAGTGACTTATATTTGAGAAACTGGAAAACCAAACCAACATTTTGATTGATTAATTCATTATTTGTTTCACTACCACATTCACAAGGCAGGAGAAATGCTGAAGTTGCACGGTGCTGAAGTGCATGTAGTGTTCACTGTAAGGTTTGGGGATTTGGGGAGTTGAGGTTTGCTTCTGCAGAGCTAAAGAATTTATTTTTACTGCGGTTTGTTTAGACCTGCAGGACAAATGCCTGAGTGGGTAGAGACAGAGTGAGGCGAGTGAGATCAGATGTGATTCTAATTCCACTTTTCATCACGTGTGTTCAGCACAGTGACATGTTTGATGGGGAAGGAGAAAGCTGAGTCCTGCACGAGGATAGAAACACTGGAAAAGCATCGTATGCCTCCGCTTATCGTCTTGTTGTTTCACCTGTAAGCTCTGTGCACCAGGTGGGCGAGGTCCAGCTGACTTTGCTGTGTGAGCGGGCAGAGGTCTTTGTCATGCTTGATGAAATTCAGCAGCTCGGAGGAGTTGGCCATCCAGAAGGCGAGCGCCCCGGCAATGGTCTGCTGCCTCTGAGGGTCAAACACAGCAGCAGTGTCGTTTCAAACTCGCAACAACATCTGGTCTCGTGTTTCTCACTCTCATCCGTTCACATGGAACAAAAGTAGGTGTTTTTCTTCCACTTGCCTGGATGACCTTCCGTGTCATGGCCACCATTTTGCCAGTGATGGATGTGACGCCGTGTGTTTGTCCTGAGCGCGGCGAGCCTTGCCTGTGATGGCGCCGCAGGGTGAAGCGTCCCACAGCATAGAGGATGTATGCAGGTGAGAGCTTGAAATGGACCGTGGAGCTGTTGGTGTAATTTATGACTGCAGACAGGAAGGCCTCCTCAGCTGAGAAGTGAAACACACCAGCAGGGGGCACTGAACTTCTGACTAACAGGTTATTAAAGTTGAAAATAACTCGGTGGAAGGAAAACATCTAATCTCATACTCACAGTTATCACAGAGTTTAATCCCGAGTGGTAATCCAGGCTGATCTGAAAAATCAGGATGGAAACTTTCTGAGTGTTTCACAGCAACAACCGTCCTTCCTTGTGTTATATAATCTATTTCTTATAGAATAGATGTTAAATATTCCTGTATTTTATGCATGAAAGTAAATTCATTACAGTTTCTATATCTCTACACCTTTCAGAATACTCACCTGCAGCCTGCCTCTGCTGCTTTTGGTTTTCTGTGCCGTGATTTGCCTCCTGGTTGTTGAGTAGTTTTTCAGTTGACCTGGATATTGGTTTTAAAGGGTAGATGGTTTTTCTGACAGTTAGATACAGACCTGGGACCAGTAGTTTGAAAATAATGACTTGTAGTGAACACTGGACATTTTACCCCTTCTCGTCTCCTTGGACCTTGTCAGCAGCTTTAGCTTTGTTCTTCTCCGTCTTCTTGTCTTTTCTTGACAGCGTCCTCTTGAAGTTTTGGATGATGCCTCCTCTCTCCTTCTCGGGAGACATTTCCTTTATTTGTCAACACATAAAACAAATGTGAAATTGTGTGTGTGTGTGAAGGAGGAAGCTAACTACTGACTAAATTATCATATACCTGTAAAATAGCACATTCATATGAGATACATTAAATCTTGCAATAAGTAATAGGTTGATGATACCTGGGAAGTCTCCTTGTCTTTCTTGAGCACAAAGCGTCCTTCTCTGTTGTCTGAGCTCCAGTTTAATTGTACAATCAAAGGTTTCTCGTCCTGCCCTAGTTTGCGTTCTTCATCCACATAAAACAAAGAGAAGTGATCAGAGTGACGGTTTGCAGCTGCTGGAGCAGAGAAACAGTCTCACCCAATGCTCACCCTTCTTGGCGTGGATCTCGTAAAGGGAATAACTGGAAGTCAGCATTTTCATATCGGGCCTGAACTTCTCCGAGAGAATTTCAATAACCTCACGAGTCGAAGAGTTGCTGCAAACACGCAGGCACTTTGTAGCCACGTTCCCCTCGTCGTGATTCTCATGGTAGAAACGCATCACACCGTGAAACTCCAGATTCTGCTGGGAAACGGAAAACGTGCAAGTTTTTTTTAATGGGTCCTGTGGTTTCTGTTTTCGTGACTATATCGTTAAATATGCTTTGAGAATATATAGAAAAATAAATTCTTATTTTCATAAAACACTGCTTTGAACTTCACATCAAACCAGCTGCAAAACATCCATCAATATGTATCTGTTGTCATTAGGACAATATTAGGAGTACTCCGTGCTCAGTATTTCTATCCACACCTTTAATAAACCAACTCTTAGCACAGTGAAATGTCACGATGGTCACAACAAAATATGATGTAAATCAGAATATCAAGAATCAGAGTAGCAAGGATGTTTTGACACTGATCATTGCTGTAAATAACTAGAAGTAGTTGTCACCGTAGTAGTAGAAGTAGGAGGAGGTAGTTGTTGTGTAGTATTTCTACTTTTGTAGAATTTCTATTTTGTTATTACTATAACTACCCTACATCGCTCCATGTCTTTGCATGTTTACATCTCCATACTTTCCAAACTGCCAACAGCTGTAGGGCAATAACCATTCGGCTCAAAATGTATGAAATCATTATTTTCTTGATTAATATTTTGACCCGTTCAACAAAAACAGAATCAACAACTATTTTGACAATCGCTTAATTCTCTTGTGGCAAAAATGCTTCATATTCTCTAGTTTCAGTTTTTTTTTAATAACATTAAACTGAAAACCTTATTATATTTTTTCCTACATTTGATAGACAAAATAATGACTCTAAAAGTAATTGAATTACCTTCTGCTTAAGTATTACAGTGGCTGTTAACTTTATAAAACAGCTCTGAGGTTTATCTAAAGTTAACAAGACTGAAGGTAAAACCAAACTCCAACCGAGTGAGGTGCATGAATCCAGTCTAATGTTTACAGCCCACTCACCTCGTCAGGTTGGCTTATTTCAAACAGGTCCAGTCTGTTGTTGTTCCACTGTCTGATGACTTTGGCTAACTTCTCTCGTTCTTCCTCCTCCGGCATTTTTCACCAATTAACGTCAAAGTCTCTGTGGGACTGACTCCTGTGGGTTTGCGCCCCAAAAAACCAAAGAGAGGAATAAAAACAATCCTTTTGAAAGAGAAGTTATTATCCGTAGTGGCTAATGTATTGAGACCCCACCCCGTCCTCACTCTATTCTCTGTTAGTTATAAACCCATTGTCCCGTGCAGGGAGTTCTTAAACATAATTGCCTACTTCATCCCCACGTTCACATCTCCTCTCCGAGCCCTCGCACCCCTCTGCTCCCATTTAACGGGTCAGTGCATCTTTGTTATGTGAGGCAAACACTTTCCTAATCATAGATCCTTCACAGGCAAATGATTACACTCGGCTAAATGTAATCTGTCAGTTTCTCTTAATGCGTCATCAGGTCATTTCCCAAAGTTTATGTTCGGATCTCTCCTCACGGGTATTTACACGTGTTCAAGTATTCGGATGTATTCCAACCGTGCCGCAGAGGTGGTCATGTGACGCGGGCGGTGTGCGGTGGACTCAGAGACATTTCCACAGTAACCATGAGAGATTTCCATCCTCCTCTCTACACAGCGACATGCATGTTCACGCTTGAGGGAATCCCACTTCTCATGCATACCAGTGATCTTCAACACAATTTACGGTTACATGTCGTCCCATTCAGTCGGCTCTACGTATGTGGGGCAGCTTTTGTTGGCTGCACCGAAGCTCTGGGGGTAAACCTACAATGGAACAAAAGCCTTAAAGAAACCAACCCCTCAATTAGATATAAAGAACTGCATTAACACAAACTGAACAATCAAGGGTATTGTTGTCTGGATGCTGGAAAATGCGAAGGTATTTTTTTTTTTTTGAAAGGAAAAACACATACTTTCTGTGATGATGATCCCTTTGAGAAACCGGTATGGGGCCATGCTCCAACAGTGTAATTCTGTCAATATTGTTTTGAAGAAAAATAAGTTTTTATAATAAGGAAAAACTGTTTAAAACAGCATTAGAATCCAGATCTGACTGATGTGGCTTTGATTTCTGATACCTGAATCCTCTCTAGGACCACAGAGGTATATTCAATTTAGCATCGAGTATCGAGAAAACATCTTTATATAATCTTTATTTGCAGGATCCCTGAGTTGATATGTGCGTGTTGTTTTGGTTTTAGTAGCCGGTTCTGTAGCAGTTCATGTTCCCTTCAATTCAATTAGAAAAAAGTAAATTGAACACACTCACAGGTACTCAAGTATCAGTCCTCTAAATCTGCCAGATTTAGTTTTTTTGTTTTCATCAGGATCCATGAAAAAAAATCCCTATCTCGCAATCTTAAAAAAAAAGTCCCTGCATCCAACCCTTTGTCTGGATCGGCCCCAAAATGTAATGAGTTCTCTCCTGACCCATGTCCTAATGGAAAAATCCATTCAGTAGTTTTGCGTCCTGCTGATAACCGACCACATGTCACACCTAAAAGGGGTCAAAGTTTTTCCTTTCAACCAAATTTATACCAGATTTTGTGATGACTGGATAGAACATTGTGAGATGCTGGATAGATGTTATACCACAGACCTTTGCAGCTGGATTTAGAAGTAATGTTATATGACATCTTAACATTAGGTTTAAGTTATCTCAGTAAACTCACACTTCCTCTTGGATGTGTTATATTAGAAGTGAGTCCAAATTGTTTCCCAATATAAGTGGAAATCAAAGGTAGCACAGATGCAGGGTTTAAACTACTCAAACCTAACCTGAAATAATCTATTCATCTTTGATTTTAAATCCTCTTAAGAGAACATGTTGATTTTCTGTTTTTAATCATTCTCTTAATCGTTAACAACAATTTTTTTAATTTGCTGCTTAAAGCTGTTTTTAAATATTTATCATTTAACAACTCCGCATTTAACAATCTCTTATTCTTAACTGGGTCGAACAAATGAATCAGCCTTCGCCCCCTGTTTCTGTATAACTTTAATTAATTAACGTGTGCATGAAGGAGTTTAATATTCACTGTGCAGATAAAATGTCCTCCAGGGTCCGTCTGCTGGATCCTGGCAGCAGTGACAGAACAGCACCCTCCCATGTTCGACGGAAACCAAGTCACCTCCCGGCTGGAAAATACAGGGAAACAAAATCAACAAACAAATAAACCAAAATACTGAAACTCTCCCTGTGAAGATTAGAATAAAACCAATAAAAACCAACCACTTTATATATCAGAACAATATTATTTGAACTCAAAGGTTATTTTTTTATCCTTCTGGTTTATATTTGACTGCTTTTAGCATTTTCAAGCAGCTGAAATGTTCTGATTTGAAAGAATAGATCTTCTGTTTATAAATGCAAGTTAATTAAATCTGCATTAATTGAATCAAAACAGCAAAGTTTTATGGTGTAAATAAAGTAAAAACTGAAGGATAAAACTGCTGAGTCAGATGATAATCACCTGTTAGAATGACAAGAATTTTGAGCTTGTTTATGAAATGTTGACAATCACAGCTTTTAATATAATGACACCTTCCATATGCTGAAATATTAGTGACAGAGATGACATTTCCTTGTCTTATTTTTAGAGCCGACCAATATGGGGTTTTTTTCTGGCCAATTTTGATACAATTTCTAATATTGGATATATCAGCCTTTATTATACATAATTATAGATAACCAGAAAACACAAATACAACCAAATAGAAAGAACTTGAATTTTATACGTAAAATGTAAACATAAACATCTTTTCTGCATTGTTTATTCTGTAAATAAGAAAGAATTCAGATACTGATGTTATCGGCTGCCAATGCATCGTCAGACTCTATTAATTTGACAGTTTAGTTCATTAGTTTTTAGTTGTCTGACGTTTACCTGATTCTTCTCCAGGTCTTTACTGTGGAGACGACAGAGCAGACAGGAGAACCGACGGATCAGCATCGACAGGATCTTTTTACCTTCCCAAGGTATTTTTCTACTGTCACCGTTCTGACAAACACGCAGTAACAGTAGATCACTGAAACGCCAGCACACATGTTTCAACAGGTGGTAATTTACGAGTTTTCTTAACAAGAATAGTTACATAAAAATAGATAAATCAAACTCGGTGTGTCAGGTGAAATACATTTTGATTGATGGTCCCCAGCCGGTATCTCAGCACTAAACTGTAACTCATCATCCAAACGCTGTGGAAAGGAATCCCACTGCACCTGTGTTACATCGGCCACACTCTGGAAGAAGAAACAAGTTTCAGGCGATGGCACTGCGGAGAATACTTTTTAACATTTTTAACAAAATTGAAATAACTGACTTCCAGCTGCTGAAAGTGTCTCGCACAGCTGGAAATGTCATCCAGCAAAGTCTTTAGGGTTGTTTTAGTTTATGGGTTATGAGTTCTGGATAAATGAATAGGTGCACACTGAGGTTTACTGTTGCACTTGTACTTTAGACATGTTATACTTATTATTTTGTCAATGTGCTCTGCTACACGTGACATCTATTGCACTTAAAATGTTTTTTGGGTAGTTTCTCCTCACACTAGTTGAGGCTTAAGCACAAATGATGTTGGATCTTGAACAGATTTAGTTGAGCCCTATTTTTACAGCATCAGGGTCAGTTACAGCACTTTTGGTGGCTTGAGTAAGTGTAGATACCAGTTAGATATAGTTTAAAACCATGGGAAAGTTTAAGATGTGTCAGTTTATAGTAGTGGTGCACCGATGTATCGGCCGTATATCGGTAGCGGCCGATATTCGCCTCGTTTACTGCTATCGGCGTATCGGTAATAAACTTGACTTTCACCGATAACATTGGCCGATATTCATTGGTATGTTTTCTGCAGCCTGCCAATCTGGCATCCAGATTATGGTACACTGACGCCGGGTTTACACCGGGCGCTGAAGCGCCGCGCAGCGCAGCGCCAAGGAAAGCCAGCGCCAAGGAAAGCCAGGCGCCGACATTGAACGGGTTACATACAACAACTAGCGGGTCCGGTGTGAACAGCCAGGCGGCTGCGCTTGAGAATAACGCTGCGCGGCGCGGGGCGGCGCTTCAGCGCCCGGTGTAAACCCGGCGTTACACACCAAGAAGGCCACATGCAAGTAATAAACAAATATCGGTATCGGTATCGGCTATCGGCTAGATTGTTGTTTTAAATATCGGTATCGGTATCGGCCAAGAATTTCCATATCGGTGCATCCCTAGTTTATAGTTATGTTTGCTCTGAGACTCTGGGAATTCATGCTTCGTTAGGAAGTAAATGCTTATTTTGACTTGTTGCTCTCACTTGTTTTTATTTCTGGACGTCTGAGTAATGTGTTATTCAGACACACACTGATTACGTAACTTGCTTCACAAAGAAAACTGTAAACAACGGCCCAAAACAACAAGTGAGAGAATGTTTATGTTGTTATGAGAAGTCTAGCCACAGTCTAAACTGTGCTAACTAATGGGAAACACTGCACTCACCGTCAAGTGCAGCACAAGAGTGAGTCGGCTCTGCAGGGAAATCAAACTTTAAAGATCAGAGCAAGTGAGCTGACATGCGTCTTTTATTATAAAATGTCCGGTGCAATCGGCAACACGGGTGTTGGAAACATTTCTACACAATGGCATCCCTGATCTGAGTGTGAGGATCAATCTACGATGCAACGAGGGGTCATATGTAGTTTTATTTTTAGAAAACATGTCGAGCTGAGCGATAACACAATATCAATAATTGTCACAAATATAATTTTCATCAATAGCAATGCAACAAAAGTCCAGTATACATCGATATAATACTTCTGCATTTTGTAAGCACAGTGAGGAGGGATAACGTCGACCTCAGATTTGTAAAAGATTTTGTTTATCGAATATTTGTCTCTGTTCGTAAAGTAGAATTTAAAACCACAACCTTCACTTTGACATATAATGTAGAAACTGCTCACAGCCTTCTGCACAAGGCTGCAGCAGCTTCACTCGGGTGTTTCTGCTCGATGCGGATTCTCTGCCCGATGAATTCCTGGAGAGAGACTGTGGGAGATGAAGTAAAGAATGAAACCTGTTAGGATTTATTCTTTACATCTAATTATTGACAGGCCGTCTGCCGCCACCGCTCAGGGTACGAACCATAAATCGCCTGCCAGCTGCAGAGCACGGTGTCTGCGTGTCTATTTTTACGCGCACTTGTCTGGCCCCACAAAATGCTGCCTACCTTCTCCGCTCTCCTTGACGGCGAGCTCCTGCAGAGCTTTTCCATTTTCAATAAAAAGCAGTGAGAGCTTTTACACAAGAGACCACAGCTGGGTTTGCCCCCTCAGCCATTTTCTGTTTGAATGTGGATCTGCGATAGTTTCCTGAGATATGCAGCTTCAAATAACCTCGGCTTTCTTTACACGTGTGGAAGCAAAAGATCCTTCTGCTGAAGCTTTGTCTAAAGGGGTGTTCCACTGGTTTTAAATTCATTTGATATGAACTATTCAGCCTGGGAAACCAGACATTATTTTCAATGCTGTTAATATTTTGCAGTGATGATCAACCAGGATTTTCAGCAGCTTTATGTGTATATGCAGGACATTTCTTTACCTGTGAGTTAGAAAGACATTAAGCTGCTTAGCTGTAGTCGTCCCGTTGCAAAACATAAAAGGAAGCATCTCTTAAATCACTTGACACATCAGGATCACACACACTCAACATTAAAGCCAGCATTTTTCTTTTTATTGCCACGAATCTCGGATGAATCTGGTTTCTTTTGTCACAGCATTAATCAACTGACTCCATTTCCAAATCTCTCTGTTCCTGCTCTCCCTCCTGCCCGCCTGCCTGGAGTTGTTCGCCGCCGCTCTCCCCTCTGTGGATCTGTTCTGGCTCCTGGACGCCCTCGCAGTGTCCTTGTGATTGGCTAGCGACTGTTTCTGTGGGTATGATATGAGAGATCGTAAAAGAACTGGCGACCTCCTTCAGACGGGCCTGCTCGGCTTTCAGTTTCCCCAGTTCCTTGGTCTTCAGAGTTGGGATTGTCGGGGTCCCAGTAGGGGCAGCGGTGGCGGGGGCTTCTGTGTTCTGGACCGGGTGGTCGTCTTCCTTGTCTTTAGGGGTCTCCTTCACCTCAGGGACCTCCTTCACCTCAGGGACCTCCTCCGCCGTGGGTTTAGCAGTGTTGACGTCTGCTTGACTTGCAGCTCCCTGCACCTTCTCATAGAGACCCTTCCTCTCCTCTTGCAAAGCCCTGCACAGATTCTCCAGCTTCTGGTTCTTGTTCATGATCAGCTCAAACTCCTTCTCCTTGATGGCTTTCTGTAAAGGATCAAAACATGTTTAATGTGTTAGTAAAAGTGAGGAAGTCTTTGCTACCTTCTTCCGAACTTGGTGGACAAATACAGCACGGGTCAGGGGGCGGATACAGTAATTTCTCTAGTATTGTGAGGATGTTTTCAACATTTTCATTGATTTCTCTGAGAATAATTCATGAATCTTGAAGACCATGTCATACTTGGACTGATATCTATGAGTGTGGGTCCACATTGGACTTAAGGGGACTGTTGGGCCTGAGCAGATACGCACTCAACTGATTTCTTTCCGTAAGTCTTGCATTTGTTGCAAAGAAAACGAAAAATGCTTCTTACATCTGACACCATTTCAACGAGACTCCTGTTGCAGCCGTCAAAGCGAGTCTTCCATGACTGGCACTCCTTGTCCAGCTTTTTCATTTTCTTGGCCATCTACAACACAAAAGAAACACAATACATGATCAAAGGATCTTCTAAACATAAAAGGGCACTGCAGAGGGTAGGTATATACGGTTTGTCAGATTGTGTTTTCTTGTATGTTATCTTGAGGCTTCAAATATTCTCTTACTTTGTCCATGTCCTGCTTGAAGCCGCTGTAGACGGTGTTACTCTTTGATACCGTGCCCTGGAATTCATCAAACTTCTGGGAGTACATTTCGAGCTGGGGAGAGACGGTGAGAAAAATCATATACGCGTCTCCGGGGAGGTAGAAAAACCAGCTCATTTAGCTCGTGATGCTGTGTTACTGAATACCTGGATCTTCATATCGTTCTCTTGTGCCCTCAACGCCTTCAAATGCAATTTATACTCTGCCGCCTGTTTTACCAGCTGTGGGACGTTCCATGAAAATGAGCATTAGGAGGATTAGTATTGAAAATGTTATTAAAATGCTTCAGCACTCGACAAATCTGTCCACACAAAACCTACAAGCTCTTTTTCCAGCTTGTGCTTCTCCTCGGCCTCCTTCAGTATCAAGTTCGCCTGCGCAAGTTTGGTTTCCAGCAGCTTTTCTTTCAGGTCTCGGTGTTTGAAGACCTTCTCCAGGTTCTGGAAGACGTTCAGGAGGATTTATGAGTGGTTTTCACACAGAAAGCTCTTTCTGTTCTTTGCTTGGCTACACAGAGCTGAAATACTGTTGCTAATAAATGTAAGAATTGGGTGAAACTTGCGAATAATTCATGTGTTTGATAGTCGCCCCGAGGCCCAGATGTGTGAGGTTTGAGTCCAATTCAAGCAACGTTGGAAGCTGCTGCGAGTTTACAAGTTCAAATTCACTAATGCTTTCCTGTAACTGCCAGAGTGTTGTGTGACTGTCTCGTCTAAAACCCCAGGTCTCGTTAGTACGTGGCAGGATCCATACCGCCTCTCGCTGGTCGTACTGAGAAATGAGCCCCTTCAGTTTCTCTGCCAGGCCGCTGTTCTCCTGGCACAGCTTGGTGTTGCGGCCGCTGTGCTCCTCGATCTGGGCCTGAATGTCACTGAGCGTCCCCTGGAAGTGGGTGGTGATCTCTTTCCTCTTCAGATCGTCCTCTCTGCACCTCTGCAGGGTCTCCTCCTGTGTTTCGGGGACGGAGTTTAGTGCTAAAAACCAAACTGTGCAACATGAAGCTGCAGTTACAACATATACTTTATCAGATTTTTATGCAATCCCCAGGTGTCCATGCATTTTGACTGTTTCTTTCTAACCAATAGTGAACAGCCTGTGTTTTTTTTTCCCATCTCCAGTTTCTCAGTTAATTTATTAATTATTTCATTTTTATTTATTTCGAAGTACTAGAAAATGTATTATTTTCAAACAGTGATGAGGAAAAAATAAAATCAAACACTTAATGAATCTACATATTTGAAAGGGAGTGAGAAGAAGTACACACTTATTTAATCTCACCCCTTCTCCATTAGGCATTAATTAATATTTATCTTATACCAACTTCATATATCTATAAATATATTGTTTACCTGCGCACTATATTGTATATAATGTACAAAATATATGTAATAATAAATAAATATAACAATATAAATAATTAAAATAAGGCTCTATATATATATATATATATATATAAACAATTTCTCACAATTTCGTCTGGTTTGGCGGATTAGAAATCTTTGGCAGCACTTGTTTTCACAGTGTGAGTTGTAGTGGCAGTTTAAGAGGTAAAATCCTGACCTTTGACATCGCAGCTGACCTTTGGTGCCAGCTGATGTCACCTCCTGTCCAGCAGAACATATGCTGACAACACCCGGCACCAAAACTCAACTTAACTGCACCTGGTCATTTCAGTAGCTCAGACCCCAGGCGTGGACTTACTCTTCAGTCCGTCTGAAATACTTACTAGTACTACTGCTGCTACTAACACTGAAGTACCTTCAAGGTCTTGTTGTGCCTCTGCAGCTCTCGGCAGAGCCCCTCCAGTTTGCTGCGAGCCAGCACGGCCCGGCTGTGCTCGCTCTGCAGTTGGTCCTTCTCCTTCAGCACCTGGAGCAGCTTCTTCTGCAGAACCTTCAGCTGTTTCTGATCACTGCGATGCTCCTCCAACTACACAAGTACACACAAACGTCTATGTCCACAAGAGGGGAAGATATCTGTCCTGAATACCAGTCCTCTTTCCAGCTCTTTGCCTTTTAATTCATGGTCCACTCACCAGCTCAGCGTGCTTCTTGATGATGGCCTCCAGTTTCTGCTCTGGAGAACCCAGTTTGTTCAAACTTTGCATCAGCAGCATCGCTTCTTTCCCTGGAACAGCCACAGAAAACATTACATGTCCGTGATCATCCTAGAGCACAAGCTATCACACGCTGATTTGTAAAAAGAGATTTTCCACAAAGAGATGCAGAAATATTTGTTAGAACACTCTGTTAAAAAGGATTTTTGCTCCTGAGTCAGTTGGACAAAAGGCAAAATACTACTTTCCCTGCACATCTGTTGCAGATGGATGCACTTACATGCACAACAGCTCTGCTTACACACCTATCAGGTTCAGCACTACTCGGACTTCTGCTGACTGAGCTGAATGAAACCCACATCAGCTAAAATCAATACAACATTTTGGGTGGAGAAAGAATCAAATACAACACCTAGATTCTTGAGCATCTTCTTCTCCAGTTTCTGGTCCTTCCGTGAGTCTGTCTCCCTGATGGCTGTGACCTCCTCTGTGTCCTCTGGCTCAGCGGGAATCTCATTGGCCTGGTAGGTGCTAATGATGTCCTCCAGCTGCTGGGCCAGGTCCTCTGTCAGGTCAATGTGGGGACCCTCGGCCGGCGGCGCCGTGGGACCAGTGGGCGCGGGGACACTCTCCTGACAAGCCTCCATTTTTATGAACGAGTTCTGGGAGGGAAGGAGTTGGGAAGAGGTGATATTTCATCTCATCCTGATGTTATCTAAAGAATTATCGTCATAAAACTGACCTCTTACATGTTCTTTAACTTTTTAAAGACTTGGATCCATCATTAATTGTCCAGACTTACTTTTAATATGAATTTTGATATGACCTGCATTTGACCAAGCAGTGTTTATGAAATTACTGTAATACTGAAATACTAACATATATCAATTACTTTGACTTTTAAAGGAGTTTAGAAAATAGGAGAATAAAAAAGAATAGCAGACATTAAAAAGTAAATCATAGGTAAAATCACCACTGTAACAATGGTCTGTTCTCCATTCTCCCAGCGTCCCAGTAAACCATGACAGCGAGACAAAGAACCAACGTGTGTGTCCTTGTTACCGTAACTATGAACCCTGACACAGCTCCACTGATAACTCAATCACTTAGACACAGAAAATCTACTGTGATCAAGAAAAACTGCAGAAACATTTGCAGGTTGCAGCTTCTCAAATATTAGTGTTCACCACTTCTCTTTGTGATATATGAGAGTGAAGTGAGCAGCTACTGATCTGGCTACAGATAAACACAAGGTCACATTGGACTGTAGGATTTTAAAGCCAGTTACTGTCCAATCAATTAATTGGGACAATACTTAACACTTCAAATGTGAGTTGCAGCCCTATTGCAGATATATCAAAACGTGTGCATGCTGGATGTTGAATAATAAGTGTCCTCAGGGCAGAAAGGACAAAGAGAGCAGTGACGGGTTGATTTCTCTGCAGTGAAACGTTCCACTCAGTTTGTAGAAATCATCAAAACCTCAGCGCCTTCACACTTGTTTCTATCTCCATCAGCCTCATTAATCCTTTTAATGAGATTCAAATTTATGTAATTTGCTGAAAAATGTATTTTTCTTCCACTGGTGAAAATGTGAAGCTCCTCTAGTTAATGGACGAGTTCTGGTATAAGATTCACAAGAGTCCATTAAATGACTTAGTTTCTCAGTGTTAACCTCAGATTAATAAAACACCTCTTCCCTCGGGGTTATCACCACAGTGGCTTTGAGCAAGGCACTAAAACCTGCTGTATACGCAGTGGGAAATATATAAATGCAGCTTCCACACTTTGGGAAAGTGATAAAACACCTTTGATTGAAATAACAAAGCTTGCTAGTGTAGCCACAGCGATATGAAGCGACACTGTGCCTGCACTTGCGTCGGTCTTGTGTTGTACAGGCTCACAGCCAGAGCCTGTTTACGTGCATAAAATTAGTGCAGCCTTCAAACTGCCTGTGCTTTCACAAGCAGAGCACATGGCACCTGTTCCAGGCCCCACGGGCTATTTTAAGAACTTCTTAATATGGGCAAGTTATTTATTTATTTCTAATCCACTCTTATTGATGTCAATGTCAGACAGTGTGTGTACAAAAGTTGCTTCTATAAAAAAAACCATCAATGTGACACAAGCATCCCCATCTACTGTATATTCAATATTTTAAGAGGGAGGCAGGGATCCGAGTGGAAATTCAACTAAAAATAAACGTCTGTAAGGAAAAGCAGTATTGATTTCTTCGCTGTCCAAGGAAACAACAGTATTATAAATGAAGCGTCTTCCCTTAAACGAAATAAATCTCGGTACACAAAGGACACAGGCAAGTCTCAATAAATCCAACGTCTCCTCATCTTAAATTAACCTACCAAAGTCCTCAGATTCACACAAAGATTAAAGGTTAAGAAGAGCGGTTTAAAAGACAGGATGCAGAGTTATTTTGATGTTAAATGTCCCTGAAGAAGCAGGCTGACGAGCAAACGGGGTTCTTACCAGGACCAAGGGCCAGTGGGGGAAGTGGAAGAGTGTCGAGGGGCTCGGCCAGGGCTGCCACCACAGATACAACAGCTGTGATACGACCACCTCAAAATAAATCAGAGGAGCACAGCTCAACTCTGAGCAGAGAGAGGGAGGACAGAGACATGCAGCGCCTCTGTCTCTGTCCAGGACACCCACAGAAAACCCTTCATAGACCTCCTCTGGTTGTTATCATGCAGGGAATTTACCCACGTGGCCGCTGAGTGACTGCTTCATCACTTCAACCTTTTTTCTGTGCAGATCTCAATCAGCCATTTTATGTGACACCTCTGCTGCTTTAAACCAACACGGCGCAGGTTTTTATTTTAAGCCGGGATGCTGTTAAAAGCCGTATAATTATTTTAACAAATGGGGCCCGACAGGCCCAGTCGCTGAGCAGGAGAACTATCCGTGATTGGCCAGAATTAGAACAGACCCCCTCCCCAGCTCTGAGAAGAGTGTCAGCGCTGAGCTACTGCAACTGGAAGATCACAGTCATTTCCTCGCTCAACACAGGCAGCGTTAACTCACAGCTCCGTTCTGTATGAGGTGTAACACGCAGCGGTGGAGATGATGCTTGATTTAATGCGGTAAAATAAAAAAAGATGGGTGAATATTATCCACAAGGTGAGAACTATTTTTGGAAGCATTTTTCTCGTGCCGTGTTATGACTGCAGTGATCATTCTTCACCAGAGGATGTCACTGGTCGGAGTGGCTACAATTATTCACCCTGGAGGTTGTTTTTTATTTCCACACACTCCCCCCCCCCCCCCCCCCCCAAGATAAACTGTGAATGATTTCATCTGAAACGCTCAATCGTGAATTGTGCAGGTGGGAAGATATAAAAAACAGGAAATAAGCTGCGACACACATCCTTGGGTTAGAAGTTTGTTCTTTTAAAACAATTTTTGAATTTAATCTGAAAAAGTAGAGCACCAAACAATAAATTCCCCAATAAAAGCATAAAAGAGGCACTCCGTCCTGACTAACCACTTTTGATGCAAATAGCTGAACAACGCATTGGCTACTGAGGATTTTTTTTTTTCTCTCCCTCAAAAAAAACCTTAGCTGAGAGGTCAAATGATTTGTCCTCTGTGTGTTTTACAGGAAATTTCATATACATGAGAGGCACAATGCAGTTCAGTAAATATGAATACACAACAAAAACAAAACACAATCTGAGTACATGTGTATGCAAAAGCAAAGAAAAGGCTTCACTTTCCCTTCACATTTTATGAGCATTCTGCACCGTTACCACAACAAACAAAAATTACATGACCGTGAAATCAAAAGCTACGTACATCTCCAGAAAAGGGAAACACAAAATTAAAGCAGTGCACCTTGTAAATGTCTTTTTTTTTTTATGTAAACATGAGTGAACAGAGTGTTTTCAGTCACGTGACCACTCGAAGATGTGAACACACTCGTTTCTTTCTTAAAGATGAGACGCACGGTGTTGGCGATCAACACTGTGACACGCTTGCCCTCATTAAACCTTCTGATATATGTCAACTGCAGACATTTTACCTCTTAAAGAGATATAAACAATCCACGTAAAAAGTTTTCATAATTCAACACTGCAAAAATAGTTTAAATCATAAAAATACACGTATATATACAGAGAAGAAGTAATGCATAAGGTGAATGATTACTTACATTTTTTAGCTGAAGCACAGTAATATGCCACCAACTCACGATGTCAACATCATTACTTTAGTTTTTCTTACAGTAAGTGATATCCATTTATCCAGTTACACTTGAAATGCAAGAAAACGTACGACTGACGGATCATCGCAGCCCCTTGAACTCGTGTTCCACACAATGAGAAACGTGAAAAACACCTGGAATGTTTCATAAAACCACACGAGAATGCAACACGGTTTTTTTTTTTTTACTCCCCGGTTCAACATCAAACATGAACGGATCAAAGTGCATCATCAAAATCAAAACTCATAAAATGCTTATGGTCGTAGAAGAGAGACAAAAGCTGTCTGTTTAATCAAAGCAAAGACATGAGATCAAAAGCAAATGCCAACTGCATAACTGCTGCATAAGTACAGATATACCATATAAATAGTAGTCAAATATTTACCAGTATTAATAAGTGCTTACGTTCTAATATATAAATACATCTTACAGTATTCATAATTACATATTAACTTCCTCTATTTTTGTGCAATAGCAAATACCATGCATTTTACCAAGATATAAATCACAACATTAAGAAAAATGCAACATAAGAAATAGATTTTTTTTCTTTTTAAAGATTATCTCACATAAATCAAGCTGCATCCGTCTGTCAGCTGAGCCGACAGAACAAAAAACTGAAAGCTCTCCTTTGGGCGATCGCTCGCTGAATAACGTACCTCGGCTTTTTTACCGTGTACTCGACAACCTTCTGATAAAGAAACGACGAAAAGCAAAAAAAGGCACAGACCCTTGCTGCTCGATTAGAAGCACCAAACTGCACATGAAGCGTCTACTTAAAATTTGGTCAGACTGTTTCATAATACACGTACTTCCCCCCCCTTATAAATAGTCTTAATTTACTGCACTACTGCATCACACCTCGATATGATTACATTAAACAACAGTCTATTTTCAAAGTACACATACAGTAAAATACACTGTTTGTATGCATCTAAGGAGTATATGTTAAGTACATTTGTACAGAATCCATAAATATAATTTATGTGCAATTGTACGCAAACTACTATGTCAAACAAAAGGCATATTAGCATAATATCTTTCCATATTGCACCTGCACCCAATAGTGATTCTCCACCTCGCAAAAACCTCCTGCCGCTCGTCCAGTCGTTTCAGAGTCTCTGAAGAGAAGAGCGCACCAGACAGGACGGGTTCCTTCTGCTCTGTGAAGGCTAGATCTCCACTCAGATTAAAAAGGAGCGCTCTGGGGTATGTGCAAGACCAGAGGAAGTGTCATTATATTGCCTCTAATGGGATAAAGATGAGGTTATGTGCATAAAGGGCTGAGCACGACAAGGTTGCAGGTGTAGCAGGGGGGTGTCTGATCTTGGGTAAGATCGGGGAAACAGAAAACAGGTTCTTAGTGAGGGTCTTCTGTGGTAATCTTCAGCGAGGCGATGGCTTTCAAACAGGTTTGTACGTTCTCCTCCTGTCTGGTGTCGCTGCCGCCAGGGTTCAGGCTCTCCTCCTGGTGGGAGGGGAGCTGGTTCTGGCCGCCGAAGTCCTCTCCTCCTGTCTCGGGCTCGTGGACAGATCCCTCTCTGCTGCTGCAACGCTGGCTCTCGCTGCTCTGTGGGCTCGGCGCCGAGGAGGAGGTGACATCAGTGCTGGACGAGGACGGGGACTGTAACATCTGGAGCGCTCCGACAGCAACCACGGGGAGCAAACTGTGGACCTGCTGCTGCGAGTGCAAAGGGAGGTGGCTGAGGATGTTCTGGTGATGAGAACTGGCAGCGCCGGGCAGAGTCGAAGCCAAGCTGCCTCTTTGATCCTGAAATGACACATTGGCAGCGTTAGGAGCAGTTGTAGCGGAGCCAAGATCAGTTCTCCTGAAAATGCATCTCAGTTGGAACACACAGAAATGTGAGAATGAAATGTAAAGCACTCAAAAATATTAGCTATAAACTTCCTCCACAACAGAATCATCTTCGAACCCATTTTGATAAAGTTTCTAGGTATCGCACCGTCAACTCACCTTTACTCTAGTGCTACGATGATGTAATATTTGTTGTTTGGATTGAAACATCTCGTCTCATATGCCATCTGCTATTATCTATATCACTTACACCAAGCTGACATTGAGCGAAAGGCGGGGAACACCCTTGACAACAATAACGCCCTCCTCCAATTTATTTAGTTTTCTTTGGCAGTGGTTTAGTTTAACTTAACACATCGTGCTACGTACCATTTCCATTTCAAAGGCTCCTTGTTGTTGAGCCATCTCCATCTTTGCTTGGTGTCTGGTTTTATCACAGCTGCCTTTGTGTTGGTGCGAACCTCTACGCGGTGAAACGGCTCTCAGCACAACCCTCTGTCGGCCCCTGATCGAGGAGTCTCGCTTTCCAGTCAGCTCTGATCCAGGAGACATGGGTCGCTCGATACAGGCCGGGGAGAGATGCTGAATGGGCGTGAAGCTGGGTGAGCTGGGCCTCAGCGGGGAAGTATCCCATCTTGGCGAGGAGCGACCTCGCGGGGAGAGCTCTCGCCTTGGGGATGGGTAACGCAGGCGAGAAGGCGAGGGCTCCCTGATGGGAGACTCCCAGCCCGGAGAGAGCAGACAGGAGGAGTAAGGGTCAAACAGGAAGCTGGCGTGGTCTGGAGACAGCATGGTCAAAGAGTCTTCATCCACAGACTTCTCTCTGTGGTCGCTGGCGAGGACAGGTCGCTGGTCGGAGTCTGTCCATCTGCCAGAGGGCTGTTGGCGGACGTCGGTGCCGGGCAGAGAGCTGAGGGAGCAGCCGTGGATAGCAGCGGTGGCTGTAACTGACAGAGAAGTAACTCCACAGGGCTGAGGACTGGTACTTCTTGAGCACAACTTTGGAGTGGAGTCGCCTTCGTAATCATCATCATCGTCGTCATCGTCGTCGATTTCATCAGCTTCTTCGTCCATGCCGTCCGACTCCTCCGCGTCTGAGAACTGATGTTTGGCCATGACCACCTCTGTCTTTGACTCTTGTTGGATGTCGTCAACTTTAAAAGACAAGGGCACAAGTTTAGTTTGATTTGTTGTGGTATAATAAGTGCACATGTATGTGTGCAAGTATCTTACCTTGTTCCTGCATCTCTGCCTCATCCATCGTCACTGACACGCCCAGCTCGAGACATTTCTTCATGTGCGCCTTTGACTTCATATGTTTAGTCAGGTTTCCTGTCAAAGGATAAAATAAGTACGAGGTAAGGCTTTGGGTTTTTGGTAATTACCAATTTTCAAAAAAGGAAAAAAAACTTGACCTTTTAAAAGGAGCAGATTTGTGCAGAAAAACATATTTTTTTTATGTCCCTACACAACCAAAAATAGCTTTTTCTACCACAAGAGGACACTGGTTAGTGTCATGAAGACGGAGCCAACTCCCAGCAACAGAAAGGAAAAAGGAAAATGAGGAGACAGTGCAGCTGAGTTGCTGATTTTGCAGGATGGTGTAGTACCTCTAAATAGCTGCGTTTCTGCTGCTGCTGCAGAAAGTATTTTTAAATTCTACTGATCATTTATTTGTTTTTACAGATTTTCACTCAAGTCACAAAATGCTGAAAACATTCAATTTCCCTTCATACAAACTGAAAATGAATTTGTTGTTAATTCAGTACCTTTAGTTTTAAAAGCGAAGTTGCAAACCCGGCAGATGTACGGTCGCACGTCCGTGTGGGTCCTTATGTGTTTTTTCAGCATGCTGGGCTTCTTGCAGCGAATACCACACTCCTCACAGATGTATTTTCCCCGGCCTCGACCTCTGACATACACATAGTCCTCACTGGACTTGTACCTGAAAAGTAGAGACAGTTTCCATTTTAATCAACAAAAAAAACATGAAATAAAGCAGGCTTGAAAAGGTTTGCCTGCTACCGTAATATAGCTGCTGTATATGCTGTCGGCAGAAATGACAATCACTATGCTAATCTCCTCACTGACCCTCCCTCGAAGATCTTAATGCGTGTTGGCACTGTTTGGGTCGTGGAGGCCTCCCTCTCTTTCCACTCCTCCTTGGCAGTTTTCACTCTGCAGCTAATGTCTTTCACCTTCTTCCCGTAGCCGATGTCCACCTCTTTGGGCTCCGGTTTCCTCTGCAGCTGAATCGGATGAACAAACATTTTGTTAACGTCCTTTCTAAGTGGACACCGTATTGACAGCGTAACGCGATGCTTTCTAGATTGTGTGTCACGCGTGGTGTTACACAGCCTGTTGTGCAAACACGCATTATGCTGCTGCAGGGGGAAAAAACACGCAGTACAACTTTGTAAGAGTTTTGCCAGCCTGGAAGCTGTGACATCACAACCAACAATGGGGTAAATGCTCTTTTCAGTCACTTGCCAACGGTAAATGACTGAGTGTGCAGTTTGCCAAATTCTGGATAATAGGGCACTTCAAACTTTCTCCATTTTCAACAGCTACATCTCACTGGTATGTTGCTAAGGTAGAGAGACGACCTTTGCAGCTTAAATGTAGGTGTTTGCTCTATAAATAGATCTCCTTTATCGGCAATGTTGACAATATCAATCCCAACTAGTTATGTTGCAAATAGGCTTTTGCTCCTGAGGTCCAGAGCAAATTGCTTTTTGAACGTTTTACAGCTGTGATATGTTTAGAGACGATGCAAAGACGGGATCATTTTCTCACCTGTTCCATGCTCTGCCTCCACAGGATGAGCGATGACACCAGTTTCCCGGTCCCCGGCTGACACATGGCGGCCACGGTGTATATAACCTTGTCTCCCCTCTGTTTGGACCGGAGCAGTGCCAGAGCGGCGCTGGTGCTCACTTCCAGAGGATTTGGGTTGTGGGAACTCACACACCAGGAGGTGTACACAGAGAACAAAGGGGAGTTGCTGTGCGAGCAGCTCGGCTTGGTGTAGTTGAGGAAACACCAGCTCACACCTGTCGTCGTGCGAAGACTTGGAAACTGAGATAACAGTCTTGATGGCTCGGCGTCCGAGGTCAGGATGTCTTGACTGGTAGCCAGCTGTGCCACCATATCCATCTGCATTCGTTTCTCCATGCTAATGCCTTTTCCTTCTCTGACTGATATCACAGAGAAAGGAGGAGAGCTGCTTTCCAGGGAGCTGCTTTCCATAGCTGACTCGGCACCGTGATCAGTGGCCTCTGTGGCTTTCTGCTGAAGCGTGATAAATTTACTCCTATTTAAATCAGGTGTGCATGCACCCTGCATCTCTGACCTATGACCCTTCTCTTCGCTCAAATTACATTTTCCCAACTCCACAGCACTCAGCTCCTCTACAATCTGCCCAAACATTCTTTCCTCTTTCACGCGCTTTTGCTGCTTGACCTCCATGAAGAGGTCGAGGCTGCTGGCAGGGGATAGCATCCGTTTGTTTGCACCACCGCTGGAGGCATTAGTGGTTGAGATAGTTCTGGAAGTCAGAGAGAGTGGGATGCCCGTCTTGAGTTTAGCTGAGGACAAATCAAGGGCTTCGACACTGAGTGTGTGTACAGAGGGTGGTTTGGTCTGAGCTGATACATTATGAGAATCAAGAAATCCAGGCAAACGTAAAGTTTGATGCTGAGAGGTGACTGTAGTACAGCTAACACTGTCGTATTGATTGTCAAAAATCTGTGATACTGAGGTGTATGTGATGCTGCCGTAGGATGGCACATGGGTCTGTATTCGTACGGGAACTAACAGGCTTGGATGTGACAGCTGGGGAAATGTATTCCCTGTGGAAAATATTGGCAAAGTCTGCGGCAGAGCAGTAAGTGCCGTGAATGGAGGGGAAGTGCTGCTGAGGTACTGTGGAAACACTTGTGATGGGACTTGTGTTACTTCACTGTCCATATTCAGCGACTCCTGTCGCACCAAGTTGCCCCTCCTTCTCTCATTCAGAGCAGAGTGGCCAGCGCTGATGTCCACGTGTCTAACTTTGGATGTTGGAGAAAGACTGCCATAGTCAAATGATATGCTGCGTACCTCTGGGAACTCCTTGCGCAAGTTACACGGCGCCTGCTCCGAGGAGGAGCGTCTCATTTCATGTTGTTGACGCTGGGTGAGCACAGAGAGGGAGTGCCCACTCCCTGGCACTGCTAAGAGCTCTAGTGGTTTGCCAAATTCATCCTGCCTGGCTGGAGAGAGGGACTTTAAGCTCTCCTCCCTGTCAAAGGAGAAGGTGGAGCTGTATGATAAGTTGCTGTCTTGGCTCGGACTGCGGGAGAGACTGGTGCAGGCGGACTCAAAGCTAGATTCACCAGAGGAGTGCTCGATATCAGCGAGGCGTAGACGTTTCTTCTTTGGAGGGAGTTTTTCCGGAGGGAATTGTGCTAAAGTTTCACTCCTCTGAGGCCATTGAAACTCCTCCACGTGCTTCTCTGGCTCCTTCACCTGCACCTCTGGAGCCTTTTCTGGACTGTCAGGCTCCACAGTGACCCTGATCTCTGGGACTTGTATGTTGGGCTGTCTCACAAGTTTGGGGCCCATTTGAAATGACTGCCGTAGTCGACTGTCACTCCGTTCCATTTCATATGATTCACTTGCCTCCATAGCTTGAAATAAAGAAATACTCTCCTGCCTCTGCCCGTGATACTTGTAGGATTCTGACTGTTCCGAGTGAGGCCTGTTTATGGAGTTTGTGTGCTGAATAACTGAAATCACATTCCCTAAGGTTTTTCGACCAGAAATTTCCGGGCTCACTGATATGTCCATGTCACACCTCTCAATTTGTGTGAGCACACTTGAAGAATGTCCTTTCCCTAAAGCCAAAATGCCCAGAGCAGCTTGTTTTGAATCATAGTCCTTGCTTGAATCAAACATTTCCTCACACTCTTCATGATGGCCCTCGTACTGAACGGACAACTCCTCCTCCTCCCGCTTCTCTTTCCGACGCTTCCGTGTTGCCAGTTCCATTGCATGTCTCTGATGGCTCATATTAGACGCCATCGAGGGGTAATTTTCCATTTCCATTCCTGAGGCTGATATGCCACACTCACCCATTTTTCCATGGCTGTCAGCATCTGCATGCCCGTCATGTGCGGTGACTTCGAAAGCAGCTTGCCGCCTGAGTCTCCTCATGCCCCCGGTGCTTGTTCGCTCATCAAACGAATGGCTGCCTCTGAGGGATTGAGGCATCGTCAGACACACGGCTGAGGACGCTGGCATTGAGTTGCTTCTGATCAGAGGCCCCATATCAGAGTCTGACTGGGGTTCTTTCACCTCATCCCTTGTGAATGACTTGGTGTTTATTTTGATCGACTCCACGGTGTCTTTCTCCTGGGTGAAAACACGGGAAACACCTTTTTCCGAGCGCTTCCTGGTGTATTCACTCGAGTCTGTGCTGCAGACCGTCGTCTGCTTAGGGCTCGGCCTGTAGCACTTTCCAAACATGATTTCTTGATAGGACTTAGCGTTGGTGTTGGGCGGACCAGTCTGGTGCTCAGAACTTTCGGAGCGAGAGAAGTAGCCGGAGTCCGTGCTGCCCTTGCTGGACTGACTTGGAAGGGACAGATTGTGGTCCGAGTCGCTGCTTCTTTTTTCAGACAGCCGAAGTGCAAGCCTCTGTTTGATTGTGCAAGATTGAATTGCACGGCTAGCCTCGGAAGCGGCACAAGGTGCATTGATTTCTTGAGGCTGGGATGAACCATCTTGGGCTGACATCGAAGTGGCTCCCTTTTTCTGAGCAATGAGATTCAGTACTTTTACAGCAGTGTTATCCGATCCCTCCACTGGAGAGTCCAGCAGCAGCAGCGGGTCGTTAAGAGTGTCCTCGTCCGTGTCCGTGCTTTGCTCAGCATCAGAGAATAATTCTCCTTCCCCTTCAAAAGACCCCTGGTCCGTGTTGGCATTGTAAGAACCAAGTTCTGAGAATGGCACTGTTCCAGCTTTGACAGCGTGAGCGTGGGACTTTCTGTGTTTATATAAATTACTTTTGGTTTTAAAGGAGAATCCACAGGGGACACAGGGATAGGGCCGTTCCCCAGTGTGTGAGCGAATATGTTTCTTAAGCACGCTGGGTTTGGCACATGCTCTTCCGCAGTAATCACATACATACTTCCCAGGCTTTTGTGGTTTCTGATCCACCTTACACACAGGTTCCACCTTGTCCGACAGCTCATCCATCTCTGAATGCGAACACTGTTGTTGGAGTTCAAGTGAACCGGAGGATTTCCTGTGAGATGTGGGTCCCGCAGACTGTGCAGAAGCCAAGTGGCCGGCAGCTTTCTGTCTGCCAGAGGGAAATTGTTTTGTGGACTGTACTGGATATGAAGACACCTCATAGTCTGGATGGCTTGTGGACTGGGCGGACTGGGAGGGCTGATCTTCTAATTGTAGTAATTTCCCTGAGTCAGATACTTCTTTGAAACCACATGTGTCTTGGCTCTGAGCTTCTTCCAGTTGTTGGTGCCACCCCTTGCCTTCCAGTTCCCCTGATGGACTCCCCCCAGTCTGTGCAGCCTCCGATGTGCATTTTGTCTGTGCAATGTTTCTGTCCTGACCCTCTGTGGGGCTGTTCACCCCTGCAGTAGTTTCAAGTGACTCCATGAATCCAATGTCACTTTCTTTGGGATCGATCTTCAAGGACAATATCTGTTATGTAACTGCAGTGAAATTAACATGCGTGTGGATTGATTGCAGGGAAGGGTCATCTGAAAGAAATAAGACAGAGTTCAAAATTAGACAATTTGAGCTGCAATAATATACATCATAGAGTCACAGATTAAAACTGAAGGTTGATGAGTGGAACAAAAATCTGAGTTCAAATCCACTCCTTGAGACTGAGAACTTTTCAAGGCTGTTTCCCAAAAGTCCCCCTAATAAAACTGGAGTGTAAAATTCATAATGAGCTCCATCGCAGCAGGAATGGAAAAAAAGTCTCTTTATCAGCTTATAAAAAAAGCCAAAGGTCAGATACCCCAATGGTGCTGAAGCCCTGTGGACACACCTAGGTGTACGTGCCTATATGGTAAAGTACACGCAAATACTGTAGTTTTTGCATCATCATTGATGTCTGTATGTGTGTACGTCTATTTTCAGGGTGGTGGTTTGTGCCAGAGCTGAATGGAAAAAATCATTTAATTGTCTCAGCTCCATTTTCTTCAAGTTCAAAAATCGATTCCTGTTTTTTAAATATGAAATGTCACTACTATAGTAAAAATATCTGTTAATGAGTTAAATGATAATAATGCACCATAGGGGGCATAACTATCGATATACTGTATTTTGCATTGTAGCTGCACACACTTAGAAAACAAACTAAACCACCCATTTACTTCGTTTTATATCCAACTCTGACTCAGTTCCTGTCAACGAGTTTCTGTCAAGACAAGACTCCAGCATGAAACGGTGCCACATGCCACAGCATTTAGAGCCAAGGCTGACGCGCAACACTCATCCCTAGATGGATCTTTTCACAGTATCAGAAAGGAAAAAAAATCCAAGCTCCACTACAGGTCTGCTTGCCAAATGAAAAGAGAATCATCTGCCCACATAAAATACTTGAAACTGGAGAAGATAGGAGGAGAAAGTCAGAAAAGACATGAGTGTGGTGTGTGTGTTGCATGCCAGCGCACACAGTTGACACTGTTAGAGTGTGGGCAATGAAGTATGACAAGTCTTCCTACTCGTCCGATGTGATATAAATACCCAAATATTCCTTCACTGTATCCGCAACTGTTCATCATTTGCGACAATTCATTCAAACCCTTTAACTTGTGGCGGTGTTATCGTCTCCACGCTGAGCTGCACAGGCATTTACTGTACATACTGTATGTAAACACCCCCGGACCTCAGCCGGTAGCATCGCCGCGCCTGTGGTAAAAGTGAATTGGTCTTGCCACTGTACTCTGGTTTCATAGCAGGGGGACGAGTCTCTGAGGGCACGTCGTTTCCATCTTCTCAGTATCAAATACTGTGTCCTCCCTAACGAGGTTATGTAAGATTATCTGGTTCAAACCCTCTGAGTTCCCCTTAATTAGGACATCCTCCGACTCTCTTTCTCTCACTCTCTCTTTTTTCTCTTTGTTAGCACGCCACACGCTCCTCAGGCAGAGACCAGAGGATGTGAATCCAAGGTGACTCGAGATGCAGAGGGATGCGTGAAAGCAGCAGTAAGGATAATCTCCCATAAAAATATTTTTTTTCGTGATTGCCCACTCCCTCTTTCGACTGTTTACGGCTCAGTAGCTCTGCTTGCAGGCTGATTTGAGGACTTCTTCCAGAGCGGAGGAGACAAAAAAATAATGCAGGCTTACAGTAGGAATGATGGGGAGAGGGCTGTGTCGGGGCTGGAAGGATCCATGTTTTTACAGGAAGGTTTACAGAGGTAAACTAAGTGGGGTGCCTGGGGGGGTAACAACATTCAGAGGCCTGGTAGGGAGCTCCCTTTCAAGGTCGGTCTGACCTCATTGCTTAGTTTCCATCCTCTGTGAGCCATGAGAGGAGGGAAGGGGGGATATGGGTGCAGAGTGAGAGCGAGATAAGACCCTCAGAAACAATGCATACCTTTGAAAAGCGTGAGCAACACGAGCCGACGTATTCAGAGTCTCGCGGACGAGTCTCTCTGCAGATCCAGACTTTTTTGTGTAAAGACTGTACCAGTAAAACCCTTTCACTGCAAACGGCTCTGGCTCCGGGTAACAAGCACTGACCCAAACGAAAATATATGACACGGCAGCAATGACGTGCAACAACAGGAGGCAGGTGGGCGGCAGTAGGTGTGTTTGGGGACAATTGTGGGCAGACTGTGGTACAGTATGTCCGCATGGATGGAGAAATGACTGTATGGAGACATTTATGTGAACAGGCTGCATCGGTGGGGCACATCCCCGACTGGTTTACACACGAGAGATGACAATGAGCAGAAAAATGCTGGCTGTGGAGAGCTGCTGCATTACATCATTAGAGGCTAAGTTGGCCATTAAAGGGAACAGGCATGTAGCCTCACGCTGACAACAAATCCATAAATATCATATGGAGATGACCGGCTTCACAGAGGCTGGATGGTAAAGACCCTCTGTGGTTCACCAGGAGCAGCACAGCACATAGCATGCACAATCAGTCGGCTGCTCTCACTGGGAGCAGAATGACATAAAGCACACGGTCTGATGGGAAAAACGCCTCGGCTCATACAGCAGCTGACATTCAGACATCAAATATAATCCTCACACAAACCTGGCATTTGAATCGTCCCTGTCCCATATCGACGGTCACATGTGACATTCCTCATGCCGTGTACTCCGTTTCTCCATTCTCCTCATGTCCGGCTGACAATAATGAAATAGATCAGCGAGGTAAAGTCCCATCAGTCATGAAGCTGCTGGCTGACTGGGTGTACATTAGAAGATCTATTGATGCGAGCTAGTCACCAGAGAAAATACCCAACCGTGACGTGCGGACCCAGGCACAAAAATAGCAAAGGGGCCCTGGGAGGGATTACACAACAGCCCACGTTTAAGGACGCTTTTCCTCTCTCACTGTGTTTCAAAGCACAGCAGCAGCTGCCTCGCTCTACACACAGTGCGGATGTCATGATGTAAAGAGCTAAGCATCACCTTTCTGGATTCAGTCCTTTTTATTATTTTAGCCACGAATTGTGTGATCTGGGGGAAGACACAAAGGTACACATGCTCATTAACTATTATTATTATCTGTTGGACGGTGTGTGTGTGTGTGAATGTATGCAAGAGCAGAGGAGGATTTGCAGAAGTTACTAAACGCTTTGAAAGACACTAATCACATGGTGCGGCCGCCCTGAATGTACATTTCTGACAGCATGCTCCCATTCAGCGCGTATATCGAGAGGAAGCGGATGAAAAGAATTAGACATGTTCTCCAAATTTCTGAGACACCCACAGCCCCGTTCAGAGGCAGTTCTCTCCCGTCACGACAGGATTTGCTTTGTGAATGGAGAGAGTTGTGATGAGGGTGTCATTAACACGGCAAGAAACTAGGACAATACGGCAGATTATGTGCAGCTGCAAACCTCATCCTGTGAATCAGATGCACGGGTTCAGAGTGAGATGGAGACGTTTCGGCATTTAGGCAACAACTCCTCTGGATCTGAACACTTTCCTCCCCAACAAGAATTCACCAGGAATAAAATAGTGTGTTGTATTTTTTATGAATCAATTTCCACAGACTGTTGTCTTATTTACAATTGAAAATTTGATATTTATTTGTTTTATTTTTAAATTTGTATTTAGTAGAGCCCGACTGATGTATCCATGGTTGAATAGTATCTGCCTTTCACAGCTATTGTGTTTGAGTTTGCAGGTATAAAAACTTTTACAGAATAAACAATGCAGACATGATGTATTCTTATTTTCTACATCAAAGTTCTATATTTGTTTTTGTGTTTTCAATTTTTTCTATAGTTATTTATAATAAGGTTTATTGTTATACTGTAAAATATCAAGCCTCATAAGATTTCTTTGCCTTAATTACAACTTAGGAATCACTGGATATTTTTGTTATTACTGATTCTTACATGTATATCAGCTGATAAATCAGTATCTGCCCCCAAAATCCACATCAGTGGGACTATTTCTTAGAATTAAGACGAGCTGCAAATTTTCAAGAGATTCCCTGCATATATTTGGTAAATATTTATGCCATAAATTGTATCCACTTTATTTGCATCTACCTCTATATTAAGTCCCACAGGTTTGTGTGAAGCAAGATATCGATTAACTTAAAGTTGAAATGTTGAGCAGAGTAAGTCACACGTGCAAGTTTGGCAATTTGCTGTTAGCTTAGCAGTTTGCTCAATTTTGTTGTTTACCTTTTTGAATTAATTTGTCAGAGTAAGAATCTTTTATCTCTTTTTTCAGAAGTTCCACTTGCAGTTTGTATTATCAAACCATTCACTGGCAACGTATCCAGGGTGCGACCTGTCGGGGGTGCGACATGTCGGGGGTGCGACCTGCGTCTCTCCCAATGTCACCTGGGATTAATTGGCTCCAGCCCCCGTGACCCTCAAAAGATAGATGGTGTAGTGGATGGATTTCTTTGTACCTTATAGGTGGATCTGCTCTGTCGTTAGTTTGCAGATACATACAGACTTTGCATCAGGAGCTTATGATTTCTAGTGATTAAACTACATAAACACTCTGGACCAGCTACAGGTAGACGTCTTGACAAACTGGATTTCACTTGAGTTAACTTAGATTTTTTTAGTTAAACTCGGTGACGCCTCCCAAAGCTGCTGACAAGCTGTTGCCAGTGTTTATTTCCAATACAATTTGTCTGAGTCTGAATTTGCTCCCCTCAACACAGCAAACAGGGTCTTTCCCTGATTTCAAATGTGATTTACGATCACTCAGGGTCACATGTGTGAAATGTTGGCCTTTCAATACAATATAGTTTACACAACTATAAATACCTAACCTCCTTTGACCATCCTCCTCAGTTTCCCCCTGTGCCATCGGGTGAGAACAACTGGGAGCCTCTATGAATAGGAGTCCTTGGCTTAGGGCTTGCACCAGCTGTGCTTACTATGGGTAAGGCATACTTAACAGAGGCCTTACTCTTAATATAAAGCTTACGCAGCAGAACAAAGCCTTGAGACTTATGTAACGACTTATAGTTGAACTTCATCGCCGAGTTCCAGATTTTACCCGAACGGCAACAGTTTTATTTGCTGCGTAGTAAAACTGCAATTTCACAGTGCGTTTCCTTTGGAGAGCTGCGACTCGCCGGGAGCCTGAAACAGCAGCGAACACAGAGACTATGTATTGACAGAGTCCCTCCACAGTATGGAATTGCAGGGAGCTATTATTAGATATAGCCTCTAACAAGCCGACGATGAAGTTGAAGCTAACTAACTGCAGTGCAGCTGAGATCCATTAAGCTGGATTCAGTATCTAGAGGAGCAGCACTAAAATGGCTGATACTCTATGTGCAGTGAAGGTCAAGTCGCCCGTCTCTATAAATATAATGGTCTGTCCCCCAGGATGTTCCACACCGCTCGGCATTTCCACGATCCAAAGCTGCACCGCGCCTCCGCTGACCGCCTCAGATCCACCACAAATTTGCATGTGATTGAATGCCACACATGCACCTGACTACTAGCAGGCCTCTAATGATATTATTAGTGGCAGGGCAGATGGGAGGGGCGAGAGAGAGAGAGGGAACAACAGAGGAGGGGGGGGTGCAATGTTTATGAATGGAAGGAATGAGGTTTTCCTCCCTGCTGTCATCTGGTGGATTGAGATATCGTATCCAGGGGACACTCAACGCTGCAGTTTGAACGAGCAGCCGATACAAACACAGACAAAGACGAACCTCCACTCCACCTCCCTCCGTGCATTAATAATTGATTTAAATAAATAAATAAAAAACATCTTCCCTTCCTTTGCGATCAATTAACCCTCATTTCATTTATCCGTCTCTTGGAGTGAGCCACTCAAACCAGGCGAGCTCGTGCCATTATCACAGCAGTGCCCTGAAAATAAACTGACATGATGTGTGTGTGTTTCCATGGCGACCACGCCAACGTCTGTTACAGTTTTCCCAGTTCCTGTCTACATATATAATTACTACCACTGATCACAGCACTCAAGGCTGCAGAGAATGAGCCACGTCGAACATTTGTGATCAGACGCTGCTACAGGTGAAATGTAACATGAGGTTACACGTATGTGCTGATGCACGTGGAAATAAAGCTGCTTACACTGTGAATCAGCATGAAATTAGAGAGTAAAAGCTGTTTTCTCCACAAAATTAGATGCTGTTATAACATTTTCTACTAAGTTGGTTTTAATTAGTTATTGGTTGCTGTGAAAACGGGGGTGAAACGTCATGATTGACAGCTGAGACGAACTCCTGATTGGTCGGGTGTGTATATTCATGATGATCACGACTGTACAAAGTCTGGCTCCAAATGAAATAGTCAAAAGCACAAGAGGGCAGCGTCCGTATCTGGGATATTCTGGCTTCAACAGGAGGAAGTGGAGAGAAGATAATGTTTAAATAATTGTGTTCTCAGACTTCTTGCTTCATTTTAAGAGATTTGACAGCGTATTTAAGGAATTTCTCTGCAGCAGAAAGTGGCCATGCATGAATATGAGGAAAGTGGTGGTTTGCTGTTCCCAGTGCTGAGGCATCTGCCCCTAAGAGACCCCCCCCCCCCCCATCCCCTGGTACAGTGAAGAGCAGTCTGCAGTGGCTCCCCTCCCCTCTGGTTCCCTGCTTATCCACCAAACCATCTAAACATATGAAGGCTCATCCAATTATATTTCACCTTCAGCGCACAGAGAGGAAATTGCAGGACTAACAAGAGTTTCTCAAATAAAGCTTCAAATATTTGTCTAAATCCAAAACCAAGCTCTGCCAAATTTATTTGGAGAGAATGGATGGAAAAGGGGGGGTTGTTCTTATATTAGGAGATTTGTGTTGCAAGAATGCAAGTTAGATTTTTGAAGGATGTGAATCATGTTGAAATGTTGTGTAATGGTTTTGTAATATGAGGGAATAAAACCTGTAATTTAACTGGGAAGGAACATGGACTGAACGAGATGTGCAGCAGCAAAGAGGCTGATTCCGTTTAAAGATTTTACAAAGATTCCACTGGACCACAAGCACTTTATAGAGAGTTGGTTTAAAAGAGTCTGCAGCGTCTATTCTGTCTTAAAGCTTCAAATATCAGACTGTAAGGTGCGTCCTGCTTTTCACAAGATTCAGGTGAAAGGGATCTATGGAAGAAATTGAATATAAAACTAAATTGAACAAATTGTTGTTTTCTTTACCCTTGAATGGGCCCTTTATATTTGAATACTTTATATTTACATCAGTCCTCTCTACGTTGGCCGCCATGTTTTATTACAGTAGCCCAGACTGGACAAACTAAACCCCTTTTGAGTTTTCATGACAACTGAAGGCTGCCGCAGGTTCTCTGTCATGTATTCACCACTAGATGTCACTACATTCTACACACTGAACCTTTAAGCCAAACAGATAATCAAGGAAATAAAATGGAGTTTAGCTAATAAATCTTCTATGATCTCAAACAACATATTTTGGGGTTGTTCAAACAAACCTTGTGAACATTATGATGAGCACATTGCATTTATTTTTCCATCAGGAAGAAAATAAAATGCAGATTAAACAATTCATCTATTCTAATATCAATATATTTCTTGGTTTGACAAAAAAACTAAGTTGAGAGTGGATTAAATTTGTATGTTCTAATATTTTATGGATGAATAAAATTGAAATAAAATGTTAAATTAATGTATTTCATAGTATATTATACAATATTGATTGCAACATAGCATGTGTGTAAGCAAAGTAAAAGTAGGATGATTGTTCGACGTGTTGAAACCAGGCAGCTCCGCTTCACATTCAGTCTCATCCTCTGCATCTGTCCCTCGTGTTGTTGTGGTGATGCAGGGGATCCGCGGTCATGAGCTGGGGATAGCCTGCCTGCTGAGGGGGGGAAACGCACGGACGTGAGAACCCCTTGCAAACCCCCCATCCACACGTCATGGAACATTTGCAGGAGAGGGACCACCCACTTTAAAGGCGTGCAGCGGGGAGCAGACACAACAGTGAGCTGTGGCCTGCACTGAACCCCGCAGCTCAGGTGACAAACACACCTGCAGCCGCCGCAGCTCCTGCACGCGGGGGCACTCACGCACAGTTGCGGGGGTTTTAAAGAAAAAAGAGACTCAATGAGACGACACACGCGCATTACGTCATCACGCAGATATTTCTATATGCACGAGAGGGAGGATGTTGTTGTTGTTTACCTGCTCCAGATGTGCGCAGCTGGAGAGCAGAGGTCGTTTTTTTTTAGCGCCGTCAGCCGATACAACGACCCGCGTAGTTGCGGTGCGGTTGAAGATGTGTGCAGCAGGGGGCGCTAGAGAGACGCATTACCTTAGATGATTATAATTAGTGTTTGTTGCCAGGTAGGTTTTCAACATGCGGGGAATTTGCTTTGGTGTTTGGTGCATAACAAATACAGTGAATCGAAAAATAGGGGGGGGGGGATGAAGCAAATTAAAATGCATGTATCAATCATGTATAGCTAAACTGATGGTGGAGGTGATGGGAGCAGGAGCCCGTCCCAGCGGACATTGGGCGAGAGGTGGGGTCCACCCTGGACGGGTCATGAGGGCTTACATACAGAGACAACCATTCATACTATACAATAAAATTTAATATATAAAATAAAATGTCAAGACTTATAGAAAATATGCACAATAAGTTCAAGATTGTGCAGAATTTGTGACGTCCATGAGGGGGGTCAGTGTCAGTGACGGTCTTCCTGGCAGGATCACAAGGGTCAAAGCTGAGCTGATACAATCAATAATCAATAATGATGTATAACCTCATAGCAGAGTGTGTGAGTGAGAAGCAGCTGATCTTCTCTCTGAGCCTGTTTTGAATTAGAATCATATTAGATGATTTGAAAAAGATGCTCGACAGCTTCATTCGTTTTATTTAAAAATTCCTCCATAGTGCATATAAAACAAATCACCACATTCATCAGACCTCGTAAAAAATCTCGTAAAAAAAAATTACAGAAAAGCAGAAAACATGTAACACAAATCACAACGTATAAAGAATGTTTTCATCTTTCATGATATAAAGATCACATTTGTCTGTAGATGAATATTTATCTTAAAATAATTTCTTAAATTTTAAAAGCTATAGAGCTGCAGATAAATTATTGTTTAGTCCCTTCATGTCACAGTTTGTATAAAAGACAACACGCCCCAAAAACAAACACATCCCCCCCCCCAGCCTCAGATTTGAACTCATTTCAGGACAGATGAATGTGATTTCATGTCACAGCTTGTGTTCGGTGACTTAAACACGAAACGCTGGCTCCAGCTCCGCCTGTTCCTCTTCAAGTGATCTGGTTTCCCTTTAAGTGGCACCTGTTAGCCTCAGCGTCCAGGCCCACTGGCCCGGCATGAAGGCCAGCGAGGGCAGGAGGGCCCGCAGTCCGCTGGGCTTCACGGGCTCCCACTGCACCGAGCCGTGGCCGACCAGCACCACCTTTTGTAGAACAAAGGCGACACACGTGAACGAGGTCGGCATGTTGACACAGAGGGAGAACAACCAGTCATACTCGTTTTGCCGGTTATTGGATCTTCGAATTGCGGTTGGACCATCGTGCCAATGTACTGAGCCGCTAATTAAATACCGAACACTCGTTTCTTTCACCACTAACATGATGGAGGTTGCAGCTACTGTGAAAGCCACAAGTAAACAGATTCATTTATTTATTTATTTAATTAATTTATTGTGTAACATCTAAAACATTTGTACAAAAAAAAACTAAATATTCAAATGATTCATTTAAAAAAGCGATTATCAGCTTCTACAATATGAGATCAATCAATGAATCAATACTATTTATTAATAATAATAATAATAATAAAAAAATAAAAATAATAATAGGTTGAGTGAGTCTCTCAGCAGTAAAAAGCTGTTTTGAAACATGTAATTATTGTTTAAGTCATAGAATTCATCACATCTAACAGATATTCATATAAATGAATGACATTGGTTGTAGCTGCCTTCAAAAAAAATTTCAATTAAACACTAAAACCTTTAATGCTAATTGATCCCTAACATCTTCATGGTTAAAAAGACAGTTTAATTAGCACGAGAGTAAACAGAAGAACCTTAAACTGTATTTATAGAAAATAAACACCTTCTGTTAAACTCTGTGATGTCATAACCCTGAGTCTGACGGATACTTGTTAAATCTCGTTAGTGATTGCTGCTGGACAAACGGAGACATTATTTATCTTTTCTTTAAATGGAATTTCTTGGTATTGATCAGTTTCCGTAAAAAAAAACTATGTAGATATATGTCTTACCTGAGTCAGTCCTTGTTTGACCACAGGATCATGTAGAATCACAGATCCATTACTGGGCCAATCCAGAAAAATGGCAAAGACGGCCTTTTCCTGTGGTCTGGCTGTGTACCTGTCGAAGATCAAATCTCTATTTGTTGAAACGTGCAGTTCTTTTTAACTCCAGTGTTGGTTTTGTGAGTCTAATCACTGCAAACCAAACATGATGCACAAACACAGATGAGGACCCACCAGACGTTTGCGGTGCCGTTGTCTTTCTGGACTCTCCACGCGGTCGTGTTGTAGATGGCCTCCCCGTTCACCTTCAGCCACTGACCCATCTGCCTCAGGCGCTCCTCAAAGATCGGGGAGATTCTGCCGTCGTGTGTGGGACCGACGTTCATCAGCAGGTTTCCCCCACAGGACACAGTCTCTACTAACGTCTGACACACACATAACAACACATACTCTCAGTCAATTAGTCATAAATGGCTTTTTAATAAGACTTAATAGAACTGAAAATCTTCGGGTTTTTGAATTGTTGATCAGAAAGCAATTTAAACACGTTGACAAGCTTCTAGGAAATCTCTAATGAGCTTTTTTCACTAGTTTCTGACATTTCTTTGACTTTGATTGATTAATGGAGAAAATAAACTGGATGAGAGCATATTTGTATTTGTGTTCTTAATAAGAAACAGGAAAAAACTGAAATAATGTGTGAGAAACCGAATCTTAAAGAGGACCTGGAACTTCTTTCTCGCTCGTTCTGAAGCTTTCAACCAACTGCTGCCTGGAGTTGTTAGGTTTTAATTTCATTTAACAGGGGGGCTGTTGGGCTACTAATTAAAATATATAAAATATGTTGCATTTCTGATAGTTTTAAGGTCAGTTTTATAGTTTTTTGTCTCGCCCCAAATTTTTAATTTCTTCCAATAATCCATTTAGTTACACCCGATGCTTTTGTCTCAGCTGGAGCAGTTCAGCAGCTACACAACCTCTCAAAAGGTTAAAGGGATTTTCCACTCTCACCGCCACGAGCTGCTCTATGGTGAGGAAGTCGCTGAGCGGAGCATTGCGTCTGTAACCCCAGGACTTTGTGTCAACGCTCATGCAGTTCTCCCATTTGTGTTTGAGCAGGTGTCCCGGCTGGTAGCGATCATTGCAGGTGTAATATCCACCGTGGTTGCAGATGGTGCCGTAACCCCACCGATCGTTCGTCACCACGGTGTCTCGCACTGGACTGTGGAAAAAACACACACACAAAAAAACCCCACATTTAACCAAGTTACGTTTTCATCTATAAGGATGAATTTGTGTTTTTTTCCTCCTATTACCTGTCGTTATAGAGCCAGGCTAAGAAACCAGTGCTGTTCCAGTATGTGTCAGGTGCATCCCCGTCCCCATCGGACCACAGCAGCTCTGGTTTGTACTTGACGATGAGCTCATAAAGCTCAGGCAGAGTTTTACTGGTTGGGAAGAAGTTTGTTTTGAATTTGTTGGCAGCGTCCTGCTCATAGATGGGATTAAACCACTCGAACAGGGAGTGGTACAGCCCTAAACGAAGGTCACTGTTAGCGCGGAGGGCGCTCGCCATTTCCTCCACCAGGTCTCTTTTGGGTCCAACATCCACTGCATTCCAGTTCCAGGAGGTTTTCGAGCCCCACAGTGTGAAACCTAAGAATTAATTAAAAACAATGCATCTTATATGTGGTGGAAATAACAGCAATAATACTCCAAATATGTGTGATTATGTTTGACCCTGCCCACAGACAGAGCCTATTGAATGACAGGATCACACACTGCACCTTCATGGTGTTTCGTGGTCAGGACGATGTACTTCGCCCCCGAGGCGGCAAAGATGTCCGTCCACTCTTTGGGATCGAAGAACTCGGCGGTGAACTGCGAAGCGAAGTCTTGGTACTTGAAGTCCGGAGGATAATTCTTCTGCATGAAGTCAACGTATGGCTGCAGTTTTCTCCCCTGCCAGTACCACCTGCAACAGAGAGGCAGAGTGAAACCGACTGGGGGGGGGGAACTACTTCCTCTACGATCGGCTCTTCTATGAGTATATGAGGATATAAATGAACATGTTTGATGTAAATTGGAAAAGGCCGGGAGAGGAAATAATAGGAAAACTTACCCCTAGCAATGCTTTGTAACAATGTTTTACGACGGTTTATACTGTTGATGTGTATTAAACAGAGAAAAAGCCAATAACGTGTTTTATCCATGGATGAATAAACATTAAACATGTTTGAATCCATTTCATTCCATAGCTGGAGCTTTGGCTCGTCAGGTGATCAGACTTTACAGAGACAATGGGGGAGGGGGGGGGAAGTGCACAGACAATATGAAGTAAAATACAATAACAAATGTGCAGCTCCACCTGTTGATGAAGACCAATGGCTGAAAGCTCCAGAAAAGCAACTGAATGAAACTTATTTGTTCTTGATTGTTTCTAGAAGGTTATTTTGTTACGCTGGTTCAAACTTGCCCCAACTCCCAACATAGTTTAACCAAGTCCCATTTAGTAAAGTATTTTACACTCTGGTACAATAAGAATATAATCAATGAACGTATAATAAGGTTAAACCATGTTGACACTCACCAGAACCACTCGCTGCCGAAGCTGGGCACAGAGAAAACCCCCCAGTGGATGAAGATCCCGACCTTCACCTGGTCGTACCACTCCGGAAGTGGCCGGGAATCGATCGACTTCCAGTTGGGCTCGTACTTGATGCCTCTGGTCCCGCTGGTCCCGCTGGTTCCGATCACCAGGACCGACACCAGCAGGAAACACACCGTTAAAGTCCCCATGTCCGGAGTCCGGAGGGGGAGCGCTCGATTAGACGACCCGAGTGGAATGAACCTGCAGGAATCACGTGATGGAGAACACCGTGTTTTGCAAGAAGAGTCACATGATCAACACGCGACGCGGAAGTCAACAAAAATGTATCGTTGAAGCGTTCGATTTGTTCAATTGTTGATTCCGCCGTCCAGTTTCAACCAATCAGAGTTGAGCCTGAAGAGAACCCCGCCCTCCCGGGAGACGCCGCGTTCTAAACCTCGCGCGCCAATTTTGCACATGCGCAGTTTGAGTTTCTCAACCGGAAGTGGGGAATGTTTTGATTGTGAACATGCAGGGTTTCATCGACTGTCACTGTCACATCTCTGCGGGGGACTTCGACAAGGTATTTAAACACATTAAAGTAGTTTATATAAAATGTTAATGTCCCACGTGGTGTTCACTGTTCTCTTTGTATCGCCAGGACTTAGAGGAAGTGGTTGAGAACGCTAAGAAGGTGAGAAACCCTGTCAGCTGTTACTATAATACAATAGAATAGTTATTATTGTACATGTTAAGCTCATTCATTGGCTGTTTCCCGCCCTCAGGCTGGAGTGTTGGCGCTGTTAGCCGTCGCAGAGCATGCTGGGGAATTTGAAAAGATCATATCCTTGTCTCAGAGGTGATATGATTACAAGATGGATCAAGTTAAACGTGATGGGACACGTGAGCACTAATCTCGTTCTTATTGTCGTAGGTTTCCAGGTTTTATCTTTCCCTGCTTAGGAGTTCACCCGGTTCAAGAGGTTTCCCCGGAGCAGCAGAGAGGAGCTGCTCTTCAGGTACTGACCACTTTCCAAGGGTCGGTTCATTCAAACCACTGTGTGATATCGAACTGCACAGCAGGTTAAATCAAATGTACCTGAACGAGCAACACTTCTCTGAAGAAATAATATCCTCCTCATCACTCTGGATAATCCACAGAACTAGTTTCAACTTTTATTTGTCATATGCAGGTGAACACAGGGTTTAACAGTGCAGTGAAAGGTGTTGGACAAGAAGAAACAGCTCAGCTCAGCAGTGCAATAGTTAAATTCAAATCAAAGCAAGGTAGAAAGAGCTTCATATTAAAAAATGTCAAATACAAAACTAAAACTATACACATTCAAAGGTGCATTGTGACAAATGAAGTAACAACTTTAACTGTATGGAGTGTGTGTGTATAGTTGTCTCACATTTTTCCTAATAAAGTGCAAACAGGCAGGAAGACAGATGTGCAGAGAGTTGTTAGTCATGAGTTGAATGAAGTTTAGGAACCTGATGGACTAAACTGAACTAAAGACATTATTAGAACTAATGTTGATTGATTTATTTTTTAGAATAAAGGGGGCATCCTTTCTAGAAACTTTAAATGCTCAATGCTGTGAGCACCACACACGTCTATTCACCTCCATTGAACTTGCACAGGGACATACATCCTCCAAACTTGAGATAGTATAAGTGCAGCTATTTACATGGCTCAGTCAGACTAGAAGTATTTAAGATAATGTGTTTATTTCTTAATCAACAATTGGAAAGACAACACTGCAATTCTGTTGATAATCTTGTGATTTGTGTAAATATCGGTCTTGGAATGAAATATTTTTGGTTCTTTCATTTACACAGGATCTAGATGCAGCTTTACCGATCATAGAGAAATACAAAGACCACCTTGTGGCTATCGGGGAGGTAAAGATTCACTCTGTCGTGACTTGAAGAGCAGTTTTCTGTCTGGGTGTTGTTTTACATTTATCTTACAGTTCACTAACATTTGTTTTGTTGAAGGTTGGTTTGGATTTCACACCCAGATATGTCAAAAGTGAGACCGATAAAGACGTTCAGAGGCAGGTCCTCATCCGTCAGGCGCAGTTAGCCAAGGAGCTGGACCTCCCTCTGTGAGTAATACATGATATAAATACATAAATACTGCTTTTTTGATCTGTGTCTTAAATTCCACTAAAGATATACTGTAACCTTAACTTAATATCTCCATAATAAGTGTGTTTTGTTTGTGATTTATTTCTAGAAATGTTCACTCACGGTCGGCAGGACGACCCACCATCCATCTCCTAAAAGAACAAGGTGAGCAGTTTAGTTTCTCAGCTGATCTTTGGATGAATCCTTCACCTGAACGTTAGAGAAGTAAACTGCAGTTCCTCTGAAATGTCACTAGGTGTCGAAAAAGCCCTGCTCCATGCTTTCGATGGGAAACCGTCTGTTGCCATGGAGGGAGTGAAGGCTGGCTATTTCTTCTCTATCCCACCGTCCATTATTCGGAGTGAACAGGTACAATAGAGCATTTTTTTAATGTCAAATTGACACTTTATTCAAACCCAACCTGCTTTACAAGGTCCATCAGTAACACAACTCACCCACAGATTCTTATTTTGCATTTAAATCTCCAGAACGACTGTTAATATTTCACTGATATAGTTAGAAATTACTTTAATATACTTGTTGTTTGTATGTGAAAATTTCTAGGTCACACACATGTTGACTTTGTGTTCACTGGCTGATGTTATCACTGTATATGTTAATGATTGATGATGTGTTTGTTTGTGTGTTTTTTTCCACCAAGAAGCAGAAACTTGTGAAACAGTTGCCGTTGGAGAACATCTGTCTGGAAACGGATTCACCTGCTCTGGGTCCTGAGAAGCAGGTGAGATATTTTGTGCCTCAGAATAAAACAAATGCTGAAATCCAAACTCAGTGTATTTACCAGTAATTGGTGATAATATCAATATTTTCTTTAAGTTCTGACCGTCATATTCTAGAGTGTTTTCTAAACGTCCATACCTTTCCTTCTATATTCATATTTTTACATAAATGACTTAAATCTGCTCTCGTGTTTTTGTTCTGTGTCGTGTTTGCAGGTGAGAAATGAGCCCAAAAACATTTCTGTTTGCGCCGAGTACATCAGCAGAATTAAAGGTGTGTCGCTGGAGAGGGTGATGGAGGTAACGACGCAGAACGCCCTCCAACTCTTCCCCAAGCTGAAGTCGGCCATCAGACCCTGACGCAGCCTTTACCGGTTAATTTCACCAGCCTAGAATTTATTTAATTATAAACCCGCAGCTTTCTGTTATCATCACCATCTATTTAAGTAACGTAATGAGGACGTCAGATTGAACCTAGAGGCTCTGAAGTGTAAACAACTCAATAAACCAGCCATTGATTCCTGAAATTCTTGAATAAATAAAGATATGACAACTATTTTAACACACAAGTTGTGTATTTTTCATGTGTGCGATACATCTGACTCATCCAACCATTCATAAACACTGTCATGTAACAGCAGCTTACTGACAGCCATAATTCATTTAAACGTTCATGTCAGTATGAAATATATGATCACAACGTGCCGCTCTCCTCATTTTTACACTGAGCATCACCTGATCCAATCAGAGCAGTGATATCACAGAGTTATTTCCCTGGTCACTTGCTCTATTTATTTATAAGTGTTGTTGCTCTTCATAATTAAAAGGTGACTCATCTTTCACTTAACATCAGCAGCTGAAGCCGAACTTAACGGGCCTGGATCGGTCACAGCTCACAGTGGGATGAAGTATTGCTGCTTTCAAGTGCTCCTCACATGGTCCTATCTTCAAGGTGTCATTGAACCGTAAATGAAATAGTTTATAAATAATAAATAAAGTTTAAACGAACTCGATTGAACACAGGCTGCTCAACATGTCCAGTCCCAAAATGTAAAGTCGATTATTTGCCCTGAAAAACCCTCGGCAGTGTGAAGAGACAAAGCAGAAGAAGCAGTGATTCATGTTCCTAAAGTAAGAACGTTTACTTATTTTCCAGGAAGCTGAATGTTATCCACATGCAGTCAGTTTGCAGTTTATTAGGAACACACACTCATGTAATCTAATAAAACAACCCTGCTGTAAATCTTAACCCCCATGAAGGCTTTAATTTTACGTTTTTGCTGGAACTGTTACAGAGAGGTGTGAGTATTTGTCCATATCAGCGAGGACAAGCTGAGTAAGAGAAATACTGGTTATTTATTTTTTGACTTAATAAACTGGTGACTGAGAGAAGTTAAATGTTTCCACATTTAACAAATGAAAGGAACTGATTTTATTTTGTCCCAGTTTCTGCTTTTATAGTTGTTAAATCTAAACCATCTTAAGCCTGGAGATGGTTTCATGTTAGCATTTAGATAACGAACAGTATTTACACCATAAAGACAGAAAGGCAGATTGATGTTTGTACAACTAAGCGACATATAAATCTAATATAAGTGTTTTGTGTGCCAGGATGACAGAATCTGTAAATTACATTTATTTCATATTTTGAGTTGATTTTAATCTGAAAGACACATTTCAGAATAAAACCATTGTGGTTTTTAAGTACAACTCACTTTTACTCTTCTTGTTGAAGGTCTTTCCTGATAGTTACAGCTTTTAAACTACGCAGGTAATCCTCTTGTTAAATATGTTTTTAAAACTTACTACTTCTGAATCAAACTTAATTTGTGCTCCCTGGGAATTCCCGGGTTGCTCTTGAACGCAGCACGTGTGCAGTTCAGGGACCGCCCTGCGGGGACACGTCAGCTGTGACCAGACACTGACAGGCTCTCACACCAGTTGATGCTCGGAGTCCTGCGGCTGAACTTTGCCTCATTGGCCCGAGTCGGTGCAGCTTCGCCTCGAGGGGACAAGTCGCGTGTCGTCGCTCGAGCGCCGGAGCTGAAGAGTTGAGAAGAAGAAGTGAAATCCAGGTGAAGTGAAGCTGCACGATGATCAGAGCTGGTTCCCAGAGCTGAGGGAACTTCTGCTGGTGAGTTCCTTCTCTGTCTCTGTCTCTGTCTGTCATTTAGTCAAAGTACATCCAATGTTTGTTTATTTATTCTCTCAGGTTTGGTTGTTGAAATTCATCCCAGTGCTTGTTTCTGACTTTCTGCTCTTATCACCCAGTTAAACACTTGTATCAGTGTTTGACTGGGTTGTTTTGCACCAGCATGCTGTGGATGTGCAATCATGTTTAATCCAACAAGCCTGGGAGCATAAACTGATGGTTTCTCAAACATCACACACAGATGGATGTGTATTGATGCCAAATTGGGAAATGATTGACACATCACAACCTTAAAAAAACCACCTGTTGCTCAGAGATGTGTCTGTTTGTCTTGTCCCTGCAGGTCTGAGTAGGACAACACCATGACAGGGGACGCTGTGGTCCGGAGGGGTCTGACCTGGGTGAGGCAGGCGGCCTGCAGAGCCCCACCAGGCGCCCTGACCAGCCCTGGGAGCCGGAGGCCGGGGAGCCTCCATCACGCCGGGGGGTCAGCGAGGGTGAGCAGTGGGCCGTGATTTGCCCGTCATGCTGCTGCAGAGCGGTGTAGCGTTTCACAAACACGCAGCCCAGATTCCTCCTCTGTCTGTTTCTGCCAGCGTCACCTCATCAACACCCACAACAGTGAGCGGCTCCGTGAGGCGGGTGATGCTGGAGGACAAACCACAGGGATTCAGCTGATGTGGGCGTCTGATAGGAGTGTTTGACCAAAATAACTTCATTGTTGTTTGTCCCACAGATGTTTTTTCTCTCACCTTGCAGAAGTCCTCCACCTTGAAACTTCTCTCACTTCAACAAGTCAAACTGTGACATGAAGGTTGTGTCGCCCTCAGATTTCTCCTGCGACCACTGATTTGAATTATTGCAGGGCACTAAATTACAACTAAAATCTCAAGTGGACGCATAAAGTTTACAACAGTTGCTGCTGAGACTGTGTCTGACCTTCATTAAGTGAGACGCCCTTGGTCCAGACACTCTGTGGGATTAGTTGTCCGATAAAATAAATCCAATTTACACCCCCCTAATTCTGTGAGGTGCTGCTTTGGTGGTGCTGCGATAACTTTCTTATTCAGGCGCCTGTTGACCACCTTCATGCACGACAGCTCTGAAAATGCCTGTCTGTGATTTGTAGTTGATCAGTTGATTTTAAAAAAGTGACTGTTTAGGTCAGTTTGGCTTGAAATAATAGAAAAAATATGACTTGGCCGAATGACTCTGATATGAATCCAACGGGAAAATGATTTTAAAGCGAAGGAGATGAACGGCTGACAAGAATAAACTCTACTAGTTAATCTCTCTTAAATAATAATGATGAATAATAATAAAATGTATTTCAAGGCACCTTTGTAAACACACAAGGAAAACCTACAATAAACACAAGAATAATTAAAGTCAAACCAAATGTTTAAATCAATTCAGAGTTTCAGACGACTTGAAAAACATCTTGTAAATACAACAGTAGTCAAAAATATAGTTAGAAATATTAAAAGGAAAAAAGTGGAATGAATAATGAAGTTTGGTTCTTTAATACAGATTTAAATTATGTGGAATCATTGTTTTGTGTTTTTTTCTCTAACTGTCCCTCTGACCCTTGTTGTTTTCCTCCAGGAGCCGTTGAGCAAACCTCAGGACGTCTGCGTCCACAGAACTACGCTTCACAGATATTCTACCATGGCGGCGTGTTTCAGCAACCGTTTCCCCGGCAGTGTAGACGGCGGATGGGGGCCCTGCCGCGGTGGACCCGGCGCTAAACATCTGAAGTACCACAGGGACTGGTCCAGTCGGCTGTTCTGCGGACACACCAGGTTGTTTAACCAGGACAACTCCACCGTGGGGCGGCTGACGTCAGAGGACATCGACAAAGCCAGAAACGCCAAGAAAACAGACAACAAGCAACACAAACAAGTGGTATTCACATCTTCTACTGCTTCGTTCATGGCTGCACCTGCTGCGTCAGTGTTGCTCTGGAGCATCGTGTTTTCTTTTGTTTCAGCTCAGTGAACGAGCCCGAGAGAGGAAGGTGCCGGTCACACGCTTAGGAAGGCTGATGAATTTTGGAGGTGCGTAAATGTTTTGATTCTATAGTTCAGAATCACAGAGCCCAGAAACTGTGTGGAAGGTAAATATTTACAGCTACTTCCAGCGTGCCCTTCAGCAAGGCGTCTGACCCTCAGTGGCCCCAGTGCTGTGTAACCAGTGTTAGATTACTGGCTGAGATCTTGATGAATGTGACGTGGAGAGTTGCTGACAAAGTGCACGCTCAGCAAAACGTATTGAATCAAACAAAAAAACTTGAATCACTGGCAGCAGCTCAAAATGTCAGATCTTCTTTTCATTTTTTAATTTTTTGCTTTTGTGCTCTTCCTTTGATTGTCGTGGAGTTTTCTAAAAGATGACGTCCACTCTCAGTGTCACTAAAACTCCCTGATGTATTGTTGAGGTCTGACAAACGTTTCAAAATAATTTCCTTCCTCATAAAACCTTTGAACCTTTCCTTTGAAAAACATTTTTTATTCTTTATTTTGAAATCAACCAAGTTTTCTTCGTGATGTTTAAAGCATGAGCAGGAATGTGGACGTGTCACTGAAGTGCAACATCAGTTAGTAAAACTGTTTAAAATTATTTTCTTTGTCATTTCTTTAAGCTAAAATACCAAGAAAAACTCTTTCAGCTTCTTAAACTTGATCATTTCTCTTTTTCTGCTTTATATTTGAGCTAATTGATTAAATTAAGTTTGGAAATAGGCAGCAGATGAATCAGTGATTATAAAATCCTTAGTTTTTAATTCAGTATCATGAGTCCTGATGTGTTTCTGGACTCATCTAATGTTGAGTTCACTCTGTTTCTTATAACTAAACAAATAAAATGACTCACAATCAGATTCTAAAACTTTTATCTGCTCAAGATATTTGTGATAATCCTGAATGAATTATTTCATTAGTTGTTTAAACAGGTTCTGAGATTGACGCTGGCAGCGCTGACACTCCCTCCAGAGCAGGATGTGGTCACAGCAGAGTTTACACGAAGCCACAACCTTTTATACATTTATTGTTTTATTATTCAACATGTTCCTTTTCCCTGGACATCAAAGTTTAATAGCTGAGAGGATCAGCCTTGATGACCCTGGGTCAGCAGCTCTGTGGAGAGCGGGGGTCACACTGTGAGAAGAGCTGCTCCTTCTCAGGACTTCGACTATCAACAGCTGAGGAGACGTGTCCGAGTCCCGGCTGAGAATCAAACATCAGATAAAACCTGTGGTCAGATATTAGCTCCTCCTCTCCTTCCTGCTCCTGACCTCCTCAGGACTCCTCAGACTTGTTTTCAGAGACTGAACCCACCTCTGGTTGCTGATTGCTGTTATCGCCTCCTTTTCTTGTTGCCGTTATCAGATGCGGAGCTGAGAGAGTTTGTGAATCATTCATTGTTTTCATTTCTTTTTGCAGGTCTGGCCGTTGGACTTGGGATTGGGGCGATCGCTGAAGTTGCCAAGAAGAGTTTGAAACCACAACAACAAGGTGTTGGGGGGGGGGGAGGATGTTGTGGTGTTTTCTGTTGTTAAATGGTTCATAATTCAGTTTCATGTCAAAAGGGTTAAATTTGCTTCTCAAAGGAAATTCTTTTATGTTTCTGTTTAACTGAAACACTGGAATTGGCTTCAAATTCAATCTCACCGATAGAAAATTACTTTAAAACAACCTTTATTATGAAGATAATAAGATAATCAGCCAGTTCAACATGAGGCACCAATAAGATTTAAAATAGTTTTTCACTGCAGTGAATGAAGTTGTTTGGTGACATCTGAGCATCGAGTATCAAGAAAAGTTGGTGTTAAATTCTTTGTCAGATTCTTAGTGTTTTGTTAACTTGTGTATCCAACAAATCCTGATTTAAAAAAATGATTTATGCTCATTCTTGGAAAGCTTTTTTTAACGTAAAAACGTATTTTATTGTATTTATTATATTATTATCATATTTTTTATTATATTTTATCGTTTTTCATCGTTGTTAGAGTGTCTCTACAGGAAGTCCGGTCTCGCACTGGCACCAACATCATAAAATCAAAGGAAATCCAATGGTGCTGAGAGTTTATTAAAGTATAATTTACATACAGTATATAGTAACCATAGAAATATATATATATATATAACAAAGAGATTGAGGAGTTTGAACAACTGCTTATTTAAAACAGTTAAATCACACAGCAACATGTGAGTGCAGGGTTCTTATAGAGGAAGATTCAGGAATCATATCAGTCACAGTTTGCTGCTGATATGAAATAACTCATAGTTGCAGTGCAAGTCAAACAAAGTCAGTTTGATAATCCACCTTTGGACTTTGTTTTGACCAACACAGTCAGTAACAAGCTCCATTATATTTCTGTTTATTGAAATTTTCTAAAACACCTCCAGAGACTCATTATTAATTTCAACCAAAGGATTTCTACCTCATTACTGAATGTATTAATGAAAGATAATACAAAGTTTAAAGTCTGAAATTGGAAATTTTTCTAATAATCTGTGCTTGATGTTAAATATGTTTATTCTTTTAGACGATAAGAAATCTGTCCTGAATTCGAGTGCCTTCCTCTCGGAAGCCAACGCTGAGAGAATCGTTCGGACGCTCTGCAAAGTCCGAGGTGCGGCTCTGAAACTGGGACAGATGCTCAGCATTCAAGGTGAGAAAAGTTCCCATTAAACACGAGTTTGTCTTCAGTGCCACGGCCCAAAGTAACGTTACATGACACGGGGACATCAGGACACAGAGGACATCTCATGCTATGGACAGTAAAGTCTCATGTGTCCCTGTAAGGTCCCTTTTACCAACGTGGAAATGTCATCACCAAAAATAAACCTGGGGCCAGCTGAACACAATAAGTGCCATAGCAGAGGAGCTATTGTCGGACTGAACAGCCTGTTTGCTGGAAACAGCACAGAGCTTCCAGTACAGTGTTGTTCTGAGATGTCCACCCCCCCCTATAAATTGGCTAAATTGTTTTGAGACAAAAAACGTGACTATTATTATATATTTCATAAAAACAACTCAAAATATATTCCAATGTTTCTCTTTAACTGCCACATGTGGGAATAAGAAGCTTTTTCTGACAGTTTTGTCAAATTAATTAAAAATATTATGTTGCTGTGGCTCAGAAACAATGTTTATGCAACTTTCATGCAAATAATTGTTAGTAATCTATTTTTAAATATAAACAATTTAGTCATTTATGCTGAACATGGACCTTGAGGTGCGATTCACTTTTCAACTATATTAATATTATATTACATTATTACATATCTTTCATGCATATGTACAAAAAGAGCAATGAGATATATTATCTCTGCATCTACATTAATTTGGTTGATTTAAAAAAAAAAGAAAAAGGTTTTTAATAATTTATTCTTTCAGAAAAACTAATTCAAATATCATGAAGCACAAACTAGGACAAAGAAACTCTTGAGTTCCTTTAACGGCCATTTTGACTTTGAATGCACCCTCACAGCTAATTATCTATGACCATCATCAGCTTCCCTCTTCTCTTCTTCTCCCTCTCAGACGACGCTTTCATCAACCCTCAGTTGGCCAAAATCTTCGAGCGAGTTCGACAGAGTGCCGACTTCATGCCGACCAAGCAGATGACGGTACAGTTCAGATCTGTGATGATCAACCCACACTCAGTTCAGGGCTGAGACGGGTTCTTCTCCCTCTGCAGAAAGCCATCAGCAGCGACCTGGGCCCAAACTGGAGAGAGCAGCTGGAGTACTTCGAGGAGAAGCCGTTTGCGGCGGCGTCCATCGGTCAGGTGCATCTGGCGAGGCTGAAGGACGGCAGGGAGGTGGCCATGAAGATTCAGGTGAGTGTGGAAGTGAAACTCTGAGGCAACAGTGAACTTCACCATCACACCATCAAACCTTTTCTTTCAGTATCCTGGAGTCGCCAAGAGTATCGACAGTGACGTGAATAATATCATGACGGCACTGAGTTTAAGCAACGTGCTGCCTGAAGGTAACATTTATATCAGTTTTATGATAACGGCTGCTTTTGTCTGCTTGTTGTAACGTCCTCTGTCGACGCACTAACCGGCTGCAGCCGCTCCGATGTCCTGATCCTCTCGTTCACAGGTCTGTTTCCCGAGCACCTTATCGAGGTCATGAGCCGAGAGCTGGCGCTGGAGTGTGACTACGTGAGGGAGGCAAAATGTGCCAAAAAGTTCCAGTGAGTCGTTCACGTGTATTTGTTCTACACATTGGAACACATTTTACAAAGTATGACTCCCTGTGGTGCAGATTGTTAATATCAGTGTTCTCCAAACGTTTTGCCTTTAGCCTCTTAATATGGAGAAGTATCTTATAGAGCCGATCAATAAAAGACAAATCAATATCAGCGTTTGTTTGCCGATATGAAGATCTTTTGTTTTACAGAATAAAAAATGCAGAAAAGATGTGCAAAATGCAAAATAATTTCGATATAAGTTCTATATATTTGGTTGTATTTTTGCTTTCTTTATATTTATAGTGAAGTTTGTGCTTAAACTGTAAAATATCAAGGCTCGATTACATTTCATTGGGAATCATTGCCAAATTTTTTGTATATATATATCAGCCAATATAGCGTAATCACAAAATATTCACTCCCTAATGTAGGTATCGAATAGGGACCACAATCCATATTGGTCAGACTCTAGTTTGCTGACACATGTCTCAACCTAAACTGTGATATCAGCTGTGTTGTACAACTTGTTTCCACTGCCCCCATGTGGCCAAACAAATGAAGTTCCTGAGAGCAGTTTTTAGATCTACAAACTTAGTCACGACCTTCGAGCCCAATGACCCAGGAGTGTTTTGATGCTTTCATGTTGGTAACGTGTGTTTTTTTTAACTCTGTGGTTTGCGTTGCAGGGAGCTGCTGACAGATCACCCGTTCTTCTATGTGCCCGATGTGATCGACGAGCTGAGCAGCCAGCACGTCCTCACCACCACGCTGGTGCCTGGTTTCCCTCTGGACCAGGCCACCGACCTGTCCCAGGAACTCAGGAATGAGGTACGGACTCTGAACACGGCTCGTTGCCAAGACGCTGCAATCTCTGGACGTGGTCAAGGCGACGTGATAAATACAGACACACACGCCGCCTCTAAAACCCCGGGAGACATGTCAGCCCATCGTGAAGCTCGTTTTTACTCATCGTTTGTGTCGTTCAACACGTTTCATCACTTCATAATAATTCAGCTCAATAGAGAGTGAATCCTTTTCCTTCTTCTCCTCAGATTTGTGAGCAGATCTTGAGTTTGTGCCTGAGGGAGCTGTTTGAGTTCAGATACATGCAGACGGATCCAAACTGGTCCAACTTCTTCTTTGACCCACAAACGCACAAGGTCACTTCACCTCGGTTTGTCAATAATAAACACACTGTTTGTACATTTAAATCTTTTCTCTAATTGGTCTGTTTTTCCCGTTTCTTGCCTTCAGGTAGCGTTGTTGGATTTCGGAGCGACACGAGGATTTGACAAAAGCTTCACTGACACGTACATCGAGGTGAGACACTGTAAAAACCTTCACTTACATTCCAACTATCTGTACAGTTTCTTTTTAGATATTTTCACGTTATTAATGCATATTACAAAAACCTTCTTGTTTCAACAACAAATCATTTTGTCTTTACGTCACAAAACCTTCATTATGTGATATAATTCCAGTTTATACCAAAAACTAATGAAAAAATGTTTCTACATAGAGAAAAGTGACTGTATTCCATATTTGGAATGAGACATAATGAAAGTGTTTCATGAGATTGTAAGTATTTTTATTTAATGTGCTCGTTCTCACACCAGGTCATTAAGGCAGCTGCACATCAGGACAGAGAGGGCGTCCTGCAGAGATCCAGAGACATGAAGTTCCTCACAGGATACGAGTCAAAGGTAAATAAACATCACTGCAAACCACAACAAACTGTGGAATTTAAGCCAGAAATCAAATCAGTGTATTTCTCCAACCGCTGAACTTTGGTTTAAAGCCTGTTTATTATCATCACTAACTCCTCGTGTCTGATCCTCAGTCGATGGAGAGCGCTCACGTGGACGCCGTGATGATCCTGGGCGAGGCCTTCTCCTGCGAGGAGCCCTTCGACTTCGGAGCCCAGAGCACCACCGAGCGCATCCACAGCCTGATCCCCGTGATGCTGAGGGAGCGGCTGACGCCTCCTCCCGAGGAGACCTACTCCCTCCACAGGAAGATGGGCGGCTCCTTCCTCATCTGCTCCAAACTCAAAGCTAAAATCTCCTGCAAGAACATGTTCCAGGAGGCCTACGACAACTACTGGAAGGACGTGCACCGCCAGTAGAGCCCACTAGAGACGGGGTTTCCTGGAAGCGTGTTCCCACCCGGGAGTTTCCAGTGTTTTCTGTAGTACGTCGAACTATTTAACTCACACATTCTCACCTGTGAAGATATTTTCGTGACGCCTGGAGCAGATCGTGTTTCCAGATCTTTTCACCGTCAGATTAACGTCTGCAAGTTTCATATGTGTGTTTCTGATTCCATTTCACATCTCGACCAGGATTCCATCCACACTAACTCTACATTGAATATTATGAGTGAAGATTATCTGTATGTAGTGTGTGAATTTGTTGTGCGTATGTACGACCTAATATTTCTGTGCCCGTTTGGTTTGAGGAACCGGGGTTTCAGTTTGAATACATTGACCCTTCATTAAAGATTTGGGTTTAGTGAAGTGTCACTATTTTCTTATTCAAATCACTTTATTCTTTAAAATAAAATAAATATGATGTGAAATGATGTGTTTTCAGTAATTTTAAATAATATAAATCTTTTATTGTTTTGGCATCTTGTGCTCGAATCCAAAATACAATGTGGCCCAACCATAAAATTAAAAATGTTATTTCAATTGTAATAAATAAAAGAAAATGACTACACCATAATACTTTATACATTTCTGTCTAATACATCTAAGAATATTATAATTCTTCTAGTTTCAAATACTGGACAAATATATTTTATTTCACATTTCAGATTTGTACAAAGTTTCTTAATCTTGTTAGTTTTTCAAGGAGAAGTAGCCAAATTTAAGAAACCATTAAAGTTCAAACGTGACCATAACAACAACAGAAATACACATTTCAAAGGATCACAGCTCTAGGATGTTGTATGAATACAAGAGTAGTAAATACTAGCTGTACTCCAGCAAACAAAAATGTCCAGGACTTACATGTAAATAAAACCTGTAGGGGCTGGAACCATGTAAATAACCCAAGGGGGAGGAAACCATGTGTAATACATGTCAACAGTGTCAAAACTCCTGAAATGTCAAACTGTTGAGCTTCACCAGTCACTGTACTGGTATCTTCACCAGTCGCTGGTCAGATACCAGGTGAGTCGGAGGCTTGTGGAAGCTTCTGCCTCAGTTTCCTGCGTCATCCGTCCGTCTCCGCCGGCGACTCGGGACTGAAACGCTCCACTTGGATCGTGATGCTGTGGAAACCGAACTCCGAGCGCAGGAGCTTTGTCGCCTTCGTGAGGACGATCTGTGAATCGGCATCTTTTTCTGACGACACAAATACAGAAACAGACATTTTCTTAGAGTAATGACTTTAAAATAATCCCGAACAAACTTCAGTGCTGCAGCTTTAACTTCTCTTCTCGTCTCTACACCACCTCTTGGCTGGTTTGGTTTTGACTTCATTAACCATTTGTGATTTTTCTTGCAGTTGCAGTAGCTCTACACCACCGGCTAGTAGACGTCACTTTTTTAATAATCTATATTTATGAATGACTTTTATATGCCACACCAATCTTTACAGAAGTCATGAATTCTGAGATATGACCGAGACAATCAAACATCCAGAACAACTGGACTAATTAACTTGCCGCTGTGCACCTCATGCACACGTCTTCCCTCCCGCTGTAGATAGGCAGTATTTGTTTTGGCCTTTACCTGTGACCACGTGGACTGATAGTAAAGCGTTGCTCATGTTGAGGCTCCACATGTGCAAACTGTGCACGTCCACGACTCCTCCGACGGACAGCAGCGACTCTCTCACGGCGCTGAAGCTCATGTCCTGAGGAGCTCCTGCAGGAAAACAGAAGAAGTCACTGACCACAACAGAAACTGCAGGAACTGTTATAATGACGGTAGATGCAGTGTTTACCCTCCATCAGTATCCTGAGGACATCCTTGATGACTGGAAGCGTCGTCCCGAGAACGAGAACAGAGAACAGGAACGTGCATATTGGATCTGCTACTTTATATTCAGGCTGTGAGCAAAGTCAAAGAAATGATAAACAAGAAATAAGAAACCACAGAATAAAGAGTTTATTGCATCAACTCCACACGTGCTGATACGCTTCTCCGACTAAACACATTCATCTTTCCGTCTGCAGCCTCAAATTTATCAAAAACGTTGATGCAACCATTTCCAGGGACTTATTTCATCATTGTGTTTCAGTTTTAAACAATAGAGATGATGCTCCACACGCTCTGACTTCTTGACCTTGTACCAACAAATAAAGTAAAATAATAAAGATTTCGCTCTCAAGCTCCACTTTCTAGCTTTTTCCAGAGCTTTCAACCACCTCCCACTGACTCCATCAGGTGGTGGAGTTTTCCTCCGTCCACACGATGCAGCTGAAAGCTCCAGGAAGCGTTAGAACAGTAAGTGGAGTTAATGCAGATCTAAGTACGACTCCTCGTAAGAAACCACTGACCCAGAAGTGGATGACGGTGGCGGCCAGCAGGACCCCAACGCTTTGCAGCAGATCTCCCACCACGTGGATGAAGGCCGCCCTCACGCTGGCGTTGCCGTGACTGTGGCGCTCCCCGTTCCTCTGCAGCCGGCTGGTGGAAACCCCGTGGCTGTGGCCGTGTCCGTGGGAGGCGCCGGACTGATGGAGGATCAACACCATCCTGGGTAAAACAAATCAAAAAACACTTTTCAGAGACGTTTGATCACTTCTGCCTGCACGAGATTCCTTGAATTGACCTCGTCCCACTCACAGGATGTTGGCGCCCACGGCACAGCCCGACGTGACCAACATGATGCGACTGTCGATGTCGTAGTTTCCGTCTGAGATCCTCTGTGCGGCCGATAAGACCAGAGCTGCCGTCAAAGCCCAGATGGAGACGATGGACAACAACATGCCCAAGATCTCTGTTCAACACAACAACTGAGAGTCACACACAAAACACACAAAACAAGTCAAAATCATTTTGACAAGATCTCATACAGGGGGAAGAAAAAGGGAAATTTCATGAAACTAGGATCCACTTGATCGTCATCATCACCTTTAATAATAATATATATATATTTTCTGAAAATGCCTCAGGTTCAACTTCTAAAACTGTTTTTAAACTACTTTTTTTGGCCAGATATATATTAAAAAAAAGCCTCAGCTCTGTTCATATTTAATGCACAGATATGAGACTGATATAAATCTTCTCATCTCACACAACACACACACACACAAGAGTATTTCAAAAACTTTGAGCTGCTAATTTAAAGGAAAGACATAAATAAAACAACCAAACCTTGTGAAATCTCTACATTGAACATCATTTCTCTCTCTTTCAAAACAACAAAGTCTACGCTCCTGTGTTTTGACCTCACCCGCCCGATGCCAGCCGAAGGTCATGGTCTGCGTCCGAGGTCTGGACGAGATCCACAGAGAGAAGATGCTGATCAAGATGCTCCCGAAGTCCGTGAGGAGATGAGCTGCCTCCGTCATGATGGCCAGACTGTGGGCGGCGTATCCACCTGGAGAGGGGTTTAGGATTTTAGACGACTCTTGGATGTTGTGAGGGAATCTAATCAAATTAAAGACAAAGTAAAAACAATCCACTCAGGTGTAACTTAATTTAACTCTGCAATACTCATGTTCTGTCTGTGAAAACATCTTTTATGAACAAAATCCTGTTCACATTGTAAATATTCTGTCTTCATTCTATATATTGTTTCCGTTTTTTTTCTATTTGACTCTTGGAAATTGTCCTTCAGTAAATATTTGAGTCACTTTCCTACACTTTCCTTTCACAGACAAAATAAAGGATATTTCAGGTCACGGTGAGCTCAAGATTAAAGCAAAATGTTGATGCAGGGGGTCGTTTACTTCATCTCTGATCTTACCGATCACCTCCCCGATCATGAACACGAGGGTGAGGGCGCCGGCGATGAAGAGCTTCCTCCTGGCCACACGTCTTGCGTCACTTTCAGCTGCCGGCATCGTGCCCGTCTCCTGGCAGAGCTGGTGAGTTTGGTGAGTTTGCCACAGATCGAGCGAACCAGAGGCATCTTCAAGGATCTCTGATCTGGATTCAGAGTATTTTTCCTCCAGAGAACTCGTCCTGAGGGAGGAGTGCAGTGGAGTAAATAAGTCCAGATTAAATACTACATGTGTGAAGCAATAACTGAATTTACAAGAGGATAAAAAGATTTGAAACAAACCGTCCGAGAGGTTGAGTCTCAATCAGAAGTTCTTTCTCCGAATCGGTGGATAACTCCATATCTCTTCAGGTGAACACACTTCACTTGTTCCCTGACTTTAAGTTCAACTGGTTTAAAGTGAAGCTTGAAAACCTGCCACCTGTTCCCACCTTCTGTCAGAGGAGGAGCATGAGAGCAGCCAATGGCAGCTTTCTGATCTCAGAGGTGCTGCTCACTGTTTATCAAAGGACAAACCAGCATTTCCAGTTTTACCAGTTTAATTGATCAGACAAATATTCAACTTTACAGAGGCAAACATGTAAAAGTAAAAAAAAAAAAAAATCAGTACAATACCAGGGAATGTTGAGATAATTAAACAAAATACACAAATGTTCTTTTAAATCTTAAATCAAACAAAAAAAAATAAAAAATAAGACATTTTCCCATATAAAATGTCTTTAGGCACTTTTTTTGAATTAATTAAATACATCGTCTGACCTGCTTAATCCTGATGGAAAAAAAAAATAGATGGAATAGATACAGATTTGTACAAATAAAATTAGATACAGATGCAACCCAACGATGCACAGCCAGCAGAATCATAAAATATAAACATGATTCAAGATAATTTAAGGTTTTATATAAATATATATGCATATATAAAAACCTCAGATTTAAAATATATCTCTGAATTTACAAGATAACATGATTCCAGTATTTAAAGGTTCAGTGTGTAGAATTTAGTGACATCTAGTGGTGAAGTTGCATATTGCAGCTGAATACCCCTCACCTCACCCTCACCCTCCCTTCTTAATATAAAGTATTTAAATATAAAAGGCCCATTTTAAGGATAAATCTTACACACTGGACCTTTAACACATCGTCACAATTTCTCAGGGAATAAGTCGTCTCAAACACCACAGAGGAAGAGAAGCTCTAAACACATCTGGAGCATCCAGAAATATCAGAAAACCAGAAACATTTGGCACAAAAAGTCTTAATAAAATAAAGTCCCTGTTGGCTTTAGTTTCAAGTGCTTGTACAGTACAGCTACTCTGTGCCCCCCCCCCCCCCGCTCAGCTCTTTGGAAAAGACGTGTTTTCCATGAGGTAACGAATCAAACGGCGATGAATGAATCTCGATCCATCACGAGTGACCAATACAAACAAAACTGCCGACTGGCTAACAATGTGTTTTTTCGTGGTTAGAGCCGAGACGGACAAAAACACGGGTAGAGCTCATTTGACACAAATTAAAAAGGAGACCAAATTTAAATGTACCATTCCCTTGAATAAAACTGTGGATTTCTCTGGGTTTGAACTCTGATGGAAACATTTTACATAATCAAAAGTACACAAGTCAACAAAATAGAAAACATCTGGTCATCTAGTCATTTTTAAGAGTTGTTCCATATTATATCTCATAGAAATAAATAAAAGACAGGATCAAAGAATACACCATTAACATTTTTTTTTTTTTTAAAAAGGAAGAGAAACGTTGGCACAATCAGATCGCTGCCCGGTTCATGTAAACGACAACACCTGAGAGATGAACAGGTTTTCTGCAGGTCGGCCACAGTCTGAGGGAAACTAACACACACACACACACACACGCACACGCACACGCACACACACACACACTGGATTTGTGTTCATCAACAGCCATGACCTGGTTTAGAGACGGTTCAGAATCAGAACAAATTCCACGCACTCAACTCATTCATTCACGTCTTCATTCCTGAGCTCACTCTTCCTGTTGGGCGTCCCCAGGCCCCGAGGCGCCGTCGCTCGCACGAGGCTGAATCACAATCGGTGCGTTCCCATCTGCACGTGTGACAAACAGAGAGTTTTAATAACAACGACAACTTTCTAGCATTTATTTTAGCCTCTGGCTTCAAATGACGTCAGAAGCGCAAGATGTTTGTACAACGGGATCAAGTGGCCGTGCGTCATCCATCTTTATTTTATTTTTTGATCAGAGAAAGATCCATTCATCTAAATCCTACACTTCACATCCAAGTAAAAATGCCACATTTGCTGCTTCCTGCTTTTAAATACGAAGATTTGCTGCTTTTCCCTGTTTTATACAAATGTGAACTAAAAACTCTTGTGTTTCCGACTGTTTGACGGGTTAAACATTTAAAAGACATGACTTTGGATTCTGCAGCAGCTGAAGCTAACAGGGGAGAGTTTCCTTAAGAGAGGAACTTTACCTGATTTGTCAGCAGCAGCAGAGCTCGGCTGCATAACGATCACGTGATCTCCTCCTGCTGTGAAACACAATCAAAACAGCAGATTTAGAAGAAATAGACAAGTCGTTATATTTCACTGCGCAGCATTAGAGAGCAGGACAACAGAGCAAATGTTAAAACAAACAGCAAACGACGGTGAAGCCTTCGATCAATATTGAATGCAACTTTAATGACACAGGGTTTTTTTTAGTATCTTCAAAGAGCAGCACGTTTCTTTACATCATTATTTTTCCGCTCTACATTGAAAGCATCATCAACAGTGGCAGGTGAAAACAAGGAAAGTTAATAAAGAGGCACAGATAGAAGAAAAACCCCCCTCAGCCGATTGTGCTTTCTCCTGTGGCCCCTGTAGGAAGCTGTTATAACCAGGAAATCCTTGAATGTTAGTGAGTGAGTTTTTGCAGCGACACAGTTCAGGCCCAGCAGTGTTAGAGCTTCTGTCGGACAGTTGAAGCAGCACAGAGCAGCTGAGCATCACCAGAACTTTACCTGAATCCTCAGCAGCAGCAGCAGCAGAGCTCGGCTGAACAACTATCACAGGATCTCCTGCTGTGAAACAGAATTTAACACTGAACAAACCACGTGCTGCTTTTCACAGAAACCACACAAGTTAATACTGAACTGGAAACACATAGAGAAGGTCAAGTATCTACAAAAAACACAAAGCAGGATACGGGCAAGATTCAGAGGAAGAGACACTTTTTCACTTTCTTGCCATGACTGACACCACGTCACATTTACCACGAAGCTGTCAGCAGTGGGTAAAGACGGGAATCAGGGGTGAACTGCTTGTATCTCATTTGTTTCATTGCCTTGTGTTGTCTGGGTGTGAACAGCCAGGAGACAGCGTGTGTTAACTGTTTGAAACCAGACGTCCCCTCACCTGCGTTGTGTTCTCCAAACTCCCCGTCCAGGTCGTCTGGGTCCATGTGGAAGGTGCCGTCCTCTTCGGGGACGGGGGGTCCGCACTTCCCACAGCAGAAGCAGCAGCAGCAGCAGCAGCAGAGGCAGGTGAAGATACAGCCGCACACCAGGAGGGCCTTAAACACAAGTGAAGGCAAACAAATGTCAATACACACCACACCGTGTAATACACACCAGACTGTAGCTGCATCCCTCAAGTCTGACCTGGAACACTGAGCTGCTTCGTTTGATAGTTTATTTTGTACCTTTTGGTGTCTTAAAACAAACACACATGTCACAAAAACAAGATATAGGAAATGAAAAACTACAATTTTAAAAGAAATTTGCAGACGTCTCGGTTTGTGCTTTGAAACCAACCCCCCCCCACGTCTCTCACCTTGAACCAACACTTGTTCACGAGGAAGTGCAGTTTCACGCTGTCGTCGCCAAACTGCTCGGCCACGTACAGGCCCATGGATCCGTACTCGTCGTAGATCTTCCGTTTGTTCTCGTCACTGAGGATTGAGTTGGCGTTGTTGATCTCCTTGAATTTCTCTGCAGCTCCTGGGTTGTCCGGGTTCTTATCGGGATGATGCCTTAGTGCCAGTTTCCTGGAAACACAAAGGATGAGAGAGACCAGCCTTTACCACAGTGAGTGAATCAACACAAAACCAGATACACAACTGAGCGGGAACTATTACTACAACTTTTATACAGATGGAATCTTTGCCAAGGAAACGTCCAGTATGTCATTAATCTTAATGAGCAGAATAAATCTTCCTGTAAATGTACAGAACACAAATCTAACTTCTGTCTTTGTGTCTTACTGAACCTCTTAAATCCAAACATGCAGCATGAATTATAATAATAATAATAATAACAACCTGTGCAACGTGCAGCCTTTTGTCATCAATGATAATGTTTCTACTTGTGTTTACAGATGCTTCTAACTTTCACTTTCACCTTTAACTGCTGTAACACAACAAACGTTGTGGGACAAATAAAGAGTTTCATTTGATCTTGTCTCATCCAAATCTTTTCATGGTCTCGATCACACAAACATTTGCAATCATGTGTTGTCAGTTTTATTTCATAACTCAAGTTGTTAAAGAAAGTGTTTATGTTCTGCACCATGTCAGCAATAAGTGTGTATTGTAGCTCACCAGCGACATCTACTGGTTATTACAACACACAGCACCTAATGTGTGGGATCTGTTGAGCAGAAGTCACTGTGGAGTTCTTAGTTTGTGTTGTTTACTTTACAACCTACACACTCACTGTAAAACACAATAAAGACAAACACTTCCACTGAGGCTGATTAAAATTTCAGAATATAATCCAATTTCTCTGAAACCATCTGGACAGAAGTGAGTATTATCTGTTTATTGCAGGGCCGTCATACAAGGTTCTTCTCTGATAAAGGTTTTATTGCTGCTGGTCACTTTCTGATCGACTCGTGTCACAAGACTCACACTGAATTCTCTTATGCTGTTGCATATTTACAGACTTTACTGTTGTTACGAAACCTGATGGAAGGAAGTGTTGAGTCATAAAGAAAATGGCAGGTTGAATAAACACTTATTAAGCAGACTAATACTGGGTAGTTCCTCCCTTTGCCTTTATAACAAGCCTCAGTTCTGCTGTGTTGTCTGTTTTATTGTTGTTGTTGTTTTAATGTTGCCCTTTAATATATTGTTTAATTCCCTGATCTAATTTGCCTCGGCCCTGAAATGTTTAAATCCTGTTTCAACCATGTAACGCACTTTGTAGCGGTGTTGTATAAATAAAGTTTATCATTATTATCAGTGGTGAGGTGAACAGTTTATTGCTCTTCACACACATTAATACAGTGCATCTGAGGGCAGCACTTTTACTGTGGGGGGGTAATCCAGTATCTGGCCCCAAGAACGACTGGGATCGAACTGCTGACCCTCTGGTTGGAGGAGGACCTCTACCCACTCTGCCCCAGCCGCCCCCCTCTATGTTTTCTGGTATTTATTCCCCTCACCCACCAGTCAAGGGTTAAGGACAGAAAGGAGATGACCTTGTTAAGCCCTGTGAGGCAAATTGTGAATATATGAGCTGTACAAATAAAGTTTGAATGATCAGATTTTCTCTGGACAATTCTGGACATGAGATATAATGTCCAGAATGTGGAAGAACTGTTGGGTTTCAATATAAATTTTATCATGTTATGATTCGACCCTTATAATTTAACTGAATTTAAAACCTTTTATTTTAGTTCACTCATCTTTTTGCCATGGATTGTTTTTGTGAAGCACTTTATAACCTTGTTAGATAAGTGCTATACAAATAAATTTGGTGTTATAATGGAGGCTGATTATCTGAGCTGGGAGAGCAGGAGGGAGAGCGGAATGCTCTGAATGCCAAAGTGCCCCTGGGCAAGATTCAATACAAGATACTGAACCCCTGACGTCTGTGCTGGCAGCGTGTGAGTGATAGAGAAGCACACAGATCCACAGTATGAATGTGAAAACTGTTGTGTAAATGGTTTTGTGTGAGTCATTCAAGCTCTAAAACACAAACTCTCCCCAGTTTCCCTCCAGTTTGTGTTGGTACAAGTCTTTAAAAGGGGGAAATGGCTGATGTGTACCCATAGTCCCAGTGTGAGAGCCCACCTGTAAGCCTTCTTGATGTCCTCCTGGGTGGCTCCTCGCTCCAGACCCAGCACCTTGTACAAACTGTCTCCAGCTGTGGACATCTTCCTCTGAGCCGGGCCTCGATCCTCCATGTTTCACGGTTCAGTGGCTGTGACACAACAACCACAGACACTCAGGGACACGCAGGGAGCTCTGACCTCAAAACATGGCGGACGCGTCAGTGGCCACACACATGAAAAGTTTGAAACCGCTTCACACACACTTTAAACAGTGTTTCTCTTCCCCCCCACCCCCTCGTGACTCCATGCTAACCGGTTAGCTGCTGAAGCGGAAGTTGAAACGTACCTGGAGAGTTACTGTCTCTGTGTTTGTTGGAATCATAGAGTCTGAGATTGGTCCCGGGTTCCTCTGGAGGTCTGATCCGAGGGGGGGACGCTGCTGCTCGGCTTGGTGCGTCCACACGGAGCCGTCAGGAGGAGGTGGAGGAGGTGGAGGAGGTGGAGGACACACACACTCACACACACACTCACACACTGAACCAAGCAGGAAGTTTGACAGCGGTGATAAAGTTTGTTTTGAATACTCACACACACTCACACACGCACACGCGCGGAGGTTTGTGTGACTTCCTGTAGTAGTGAGGACATTCCCCGACATGTTCCTCAGATCCTGACTGCATTAACACCTTTCAAATAACTAATCCTAACTTAAACCTCATGTTAACCCCTGATACTATGGATGGAAACACAATTACACACAATTACACACAAACACACACACAGTGTCTTTATTTCGCACGCAGGGGCGCAGTAAGGGGGGGTTAGGACCGTTCCAGGGCCCCTCAGAGAAAACTATTATTGGTATTAGCTCATTTGACTAAAATTATATATTTTTGTATCTATTAACAAGTTATAAATGAAATAACCAGCGAGAGAGAGATGTACCAGTCCTATACAGACTGAAGCCGTGCATCTCCTGAAGCTGAGATGTAAACTAACTGATCTTCAAAAGACCCATTTAAATAAAATGACACCCAATCGAAATTAGGAAAAGCGCCTGTGAGTAAAATCGAATGTGATTCACTGAGTTACTTCTGCTGCGAAATGACAGGCTTCAGGGGAACTCCGTCAAATCCGGTGATTTTCTTTACATAAACAACCGCAACAAGAGAACAAAAAAAACATTTCTCTGAATTGTGTGTAATGTCCGGGGGGGGCAAAATAGGGCCCAAAATTTATAGCGGCGCCCCTGCTTGCACGCTCACACACACACACTCTCTCTCTCACTCTCTTCTTCATCACAGTTCACATCTTGTGTATAATCACTGAAACGTAAAATCCATACAAATATAAATGAACGGAGAAGAAAGTTAAATTAAACAAATCCCGGAGTAAAATAAGATATTTTAATGCTTTTGAATTAATATAATTAACCATTGATTTGTGCATCACACAAGTGTCTCTATACTGTGTGTGTTGCTGACAGTAAATGGAGATGTGATGCCTTCTGACAAATATCAATCGAAACTGTCAAACATACATTCGTCAGCTTCTCCTTTATGGAGGGAGGCAAACAAAGGATTTTTAAAAGTGACTGATGTCCTCATACAAATAATCATTGATATTAAAGTACAGATGGTTTCACAAAGGAATTGGATCTGTGTGTAAAATCAAATGTCAAATGTACAACGTAGAGACACAAAGGCTTCGACTGCAGCACTCTCCCTCTCTTGGAGGAGTGGATGCTCGTTTTTCCTCACAGCCTCAACTCTTTTCATTCCTTGTCAATATTTTCCAAGGTTCCCCGCATTTAACACACCTCGGAGAGATCGGGCTGTCACTCACTCGCAGCTGTGGCCCTGCATGGACGCGAAGGTCACCCGTGGGCAGTGCCACTGTGCTGACATGCAGCTCTCGGAGATTGTTAAGATCCACGTGACAGCTGATGGATTCCAGTAATTTCAAGGTTTCAAGAGTGATGAGGGAGAAGTGGCACCGCGTGGGAGTGAGGAGGCAAGAGCACGTCCTCCAATCACAGCCGAGAGTCGCCGCCCGAGGCTGCACTATACACGACACTCAACAATCAGTCTGTGGTTATTCTGCACGAGGGGCTGCACAACATGTCCTGATACTCTCCTCTCAGCGACTGTATCTGTCCTTTCACCTACATCCAGTGGTGATGAACAACGAGCCGCTGTAACGACCCCACGTCGGTTTCTCCTCAGTCTCTCTTTCACGTTCTCTTCTTCTAAATGTGAAGATGTTTTTCAATCAGATAACTGCAAAAGGCTTTATTACAGCAGCAGAACAAATTGAGAGATTAGCGTCTCGGCTCTGACCTCATCGTTTCCTTTAGATGTGATTGTACAAATGATAGGAAGCTATCATCTGTACAATCACATCTAAAGGAAACGATGAGCAAATATGTTAAAGAAACACTGTGCAATTTTTATAGCAGCTTCCTCCTTCATTCCCACTCCTCACCCTGAACGTCTGTTCTGTGGAACTGTGATGAGTGGGTTCGATTTCCTGTGAGAGGAACTGACTGAGAGTCGCACCTTCAATTGTCATAATCAGGTCCAGCAAGTTGAAGAGTGAAGCTGAACTGTCGATCAGTTAAAAAGACTTAGAAGTTATTAAAAACCAGAGTTTATCGCCAATATTCAGCAGGAAACTTTTAAAATATGAAGAATTCTAAACAGAGTTTGGTTTATTTGTAGCAGTAGCAGCTCTTCTGGTTCAGGAAGCAGAGGATTGTGGGTAATATCCACCGCTCAGTTGTGTTTCAGTTCAGTGGGACTATGCTTTGATTTTTCTCTCCATGAAAACCATCTAATCACTTGGACATGGAGCCCATCGGAATCAAACATGACATTTTACTGCAGAGGGCGCTGTTGCTCAGTAAAAGACACATAGTGTTGCTTTAAACAAATAGTCACATTTTTACAATTAGCAGAAGATGTGTGGTTAAAACAAATTTACCAAGGAAACATAAATTCATTAAATAACAGCGTTACCATTATGGATTTTTGAAGACCACTGCCGATAATGATATTTGGTAGTAAACAATTTCTTATACGGATATATCGGACAATATACAAATATATATTAAATATGTAATATATCATTATCAAGCCCTCATGACAAAGACGGTGAACCATACGCTTTATTATATATGACTATAAATCAAAAATAAATACAATGTAAAATGTAAACACAAATACACATATTTTCTGCATTTTTATTCTGTAAATAAATAAATATTATAAAAGTAAATAAAACCTTTATCACATCTGCCAACAGATAAATCAGTCAGGCTCTGATTTTTGAAAAATTAAAGCAGCAGAAATGTTTCACGTGCATCTGAGTGAGGTCCTATCATATGAGCAGGTGTTTGTGGAGCAGAGTGGATGTAATGAAACGCACAGAAACATTCAGAGTGTTTGTTCTTGTTGTTGTGTTTCAGCAGAATCAGGAGGACGAGCTGAGTGACGCAGACAATCTGTCCTCATTGGACTGATGAGGCAAACCACATGTACCTGAGAGCTGGGAGGCTGATGGTGGCAATTACAGCTAAACACCAGCTGTTCCAGGATCTCCATCAACATCTGGAGCCAGTGGGGCGATGCTAATTACCAGTGAGATTTCAGTTTGCCCCGTGTCCCCCTCATACATCTTACTCGTCCTCGCAGTGAAGACTTCCAGTGGTTCAGAGTCTCCAGAGACACACATCACAGGCTCCAGGCAGCGTGGTTACACCGCAGCTGTTGCTGTAACACAACATTACAACATCATCATTCTGTGGATAACTAAATTTGATATTAATTAGGTGACTGTGTGTCTCGTAAGAACAACCAGGTGGTAATTAATGCAATTCAGCCTTATTTTCTCTGACATCTTTAGTTTCCCACCTTTAAAAGTCTGTTAATATACAAACCTTGAGTTTTAGAAAATTGATGAAGTATAAAATTTGATTAAGAGGTTTTGTAAACTTGAACAAGTAAGACTGGGTTAGGATTCAGTTTTAAATGAAACACAGAGACTATAAGAAATTCACATGCAGAGATTTTATTCCTAAATTCAGACGCCACAAAGTGAAATGCAAACGTTCTATGATGTTTTATATATGTTAGCTCTTAATATCTGCTTCAGGTGAGTGAGGTGATTGATGAATGAAGAGGAAGAAGAGGAAACTGTTGGGTCTAGGTGGACATATGAGCTCTATAGAATAATATTATATTATATATATATATACGATTATAGTTATTGTTTGTTGTATTTGTGCTACACGCCGTGAAAAAGAAAAAAACACCACCTCATGCTTGTCACATGTAATCTCTAAACCACATCCTCTAACGGCACAAAGCCTTTTCTCATTTGTGAAGTACAAACCGTATCTTCAGTCGTCAGCTCAGTCGCCCGCAGACGTGTCAAAGTTAGAGATACTGAACCCTCCGGCCACTGATTAATGACTCCCTCTCCTCCGACAGCCTCTGAAAGGTGACGCCGAGTTGTCATTGGTTTTCACGTCAGCGTCACCTGAGGGGACGACGCTGGATTCAGCCCATGTGCCACATTTGGATGTGCTGCACACTGGATGATAAATGGTTTGGGTTTCCTGATGGTGTGCATTAATTAAACCTCTCAGATAGCATTTAGATAGAACCGCTAATTACCAAACACACAACACTCTGAAAAACACTCTTTGCTCTAACGCAGCTGAATGTAGAATCCATCACTTCCCTAGTGGTTTCATCCTTTTAAAATTTGCTTCACAGGACGTGTGCACGTGTGTCACTTGTATGTGTTGGGCTGTGCAATAGTGGATCACATTTTCCCAGAGAATTGTGCTTTTTTAAACCCATTTCTTGTGATTTACGACCATAAATTCAGGAGCTAAAGAACCATACAAGCTGGTTGATGCTCCGGTGCACTGTGGTATCTTGTGGAATAAATATGTTCCCCAAGAGGAGGCAGGAATGAAGGATGGAGGAATCCAACACTAACACGAGAGATAATAATATTCTACCAGCGCTCTAACAGAGTTTTGGCTGCAGTGAGATTAGCTGAGAAAAACCTTCAGGTCAGCGTAACAGCTGATCACAGGTCAGTGTTATTGGCTTGGTTTCATCTCCTCACTGGTTTTATAGATGCATCTGTGTCGTGGTGGAAAATGTGTGTGTGTGTGTGTGTGTGAGAGTGTTCCAATCACTAAATTGCTCTTTGGTCTATAGGACAGAGGGGAGGAGAGGAAAAAAGAGGTGTGAGAAGAGTGGAAAGGAAGGGAGGGTAAAGGAAAGCATGGTGAGGAGAGGGAGAGGAAAGAAGAGTGCAAAGGAAAGAAAAGGAGAGTGTAGGGTAAATGAAGGGAAAGTGGAGAAAGGCAGGACGAGGAAAAGAGGATAGAAGAGGAAAGGAAAGTGGAGAAATTAAAGGAAAGAATAGGAAAGGAAAGGAAGAGGAGAGGAGATTGGGAAAGTAGAGGAAAGATCAGTGAGGAAAGGAAAATAAATAAGAGTGAGGAAAGGAAAGATGAGTGTGGAAAGAAGGAGAGGAGAGGAGAGCAGGGAAAAGAGAGTGAGGAAAGGGAAGGGAAGTGGGCAAAGGAAATGAAAGTAGAGTGGAGGAAGGAAAGGAAAGAAGAGTGCAAAGAGAAAGGAAAGGAAATGAGAGGGCGGTGTGTGATGCATTGAGTGACATAGAAAGAGTAGTTGGTGCCAAAAGTGGGTCAGTTGGACAGTGGGTCAGTGGGCCAGGGGACACGTTCGATTCTGCTGAGCTCAGCTGATCGTCCTGACACCTTCACTCATCACGGACTCAAATCCTCACGTCCACACTAATTTCATGTGTCTCCAGAGTAAACAAACGTTTATTCCATCACGTCAGGATGAAGAATCATGTTGAGTGCAGTTTTTGATGCCAGATTTTCATTTCACAGCTCTTTGCAGCCATTAAAAATAAAACCTCCTTAATGCAATTATGTTCCTGCAGAGCTCTCGCAGTGATGAACATCATTTATCAGACGGGAGGAAACCAGGTCAGTGATTTTCAAATACCAATGATTTCATCTGTTGCTCCACTTGTGTTCGTTTGATTCCTCTTTTCTCTTTGCATGTAAAGTAAATGTTCTAAATGAAATGAAAATCTGCAGCGATGTCCGTTCACTCTGTGCGTTGGTTTGCATATTGTGTTTGGTTCTTGCAAAGCAGCAGGGGACAGGCTCACAGGAGTTTTGAATGCCGGGTGCAGGAGCGTGCAGCCTGGGACTCCTCCTTTCTGAGGCTCTGGAAATGTGTCAGGCAGCAGCAGGGGAATACCAGCTCCTCTGGTCCCTGTAATTGGTTTTTGCATGTGAGAGAGAGAAGGGCTGGATTCATCTGGAACAAAACACTTTATTCTACGCTCTCATTCCGCAGAGTCCATCCTGTTGTTCGACACTTTCATTTCCCAGACTCCCACGCTGCTGCGGAAATAAAAAAAAGTGCTGCCAAGAAACGGCTCGCTCGTTGCAATAAACAGGTTTGGAATAGAAACGTGTAGATTTGACTGCGCGAAACATGAGAGAACAACAACACGTTCTGGTTCCAGTCCAAGTTTCAATATTAGAGAAGGTGGCGTTGACATTTGTGAGAATACATGAGTTCAGATGCTCAACACCCACAATGTGTTTGTAAAACCTCCCTGTGCTGAAGAGCCTGTCAGAGCATCACAGTCAAATGTAGGATGACTCCGACACTTTTTTCTTTACTGATGCACAATAACTTTAAAGAGAGACAAGTGCAGACTCTTAGTTTTATTTTGAGTGTGTTTGCATCCACATCAGATGAACTTTATGGAACCAGTCACCCTTTTTTCAGCCACACGAGCAGGAGAATGTTCTGACAACAACGATCACAGTATCTGTTTCAGCTGTGACTCGATTCAGGGGCTGCATCCTTCGGAGGACCCAGTCTACACCTCCCGATGTCAGCTGCATCCTTCGTCAGTTGCATCCTTTTCGTCGGCCGAACTGAAATGAGACGGCCTGGTCTTCTCGTTGCATCTTTATCCTGTTCCGCCCTTACAGCCGTCACCTATCAACAGAGCTACGGACGAAAAAGTTCTTGAAAGTTTTTTTTTTTAAGATGAACCGTTTAGCTGTTGTGTTGGGAACTAACATTAAACTAACTTCGGATGTTTTCACCGAGCTTGCTGTCGCCAGTACCTCTTTGTAAACGACGCACTTGGACTTTGGTCTTGAAATGCAGCCTCTAAAGGATGCGGCCCCGAATTGAGACTCACTATAGACTGAGTATGATGATTGACGACATGGCTTGTTAACCAAAGCCAAATCATCATGATCGCCCCCTGGTGGGTGGCTGCAGTATAGATACACCTTTCCCCCTCCATGTTAGTGGAGTATAAATATTAAGAAAATGTATGTTTATTTAATCGTTCTCTCACATTTTGGTCGTGAGACTTGAATTTAATATGAAATATTTTGACTTTCTGGTATTGCTACTTTAACTATGCATAAATGTTCATATTCTAGCATTAGCAAAACTATCTTCAAATCAATACGCTCTTACAGAAGCAGCAGCTCACGCTGGTTGTGCTCCCTGCAGACCTGTGTGGCTAAAATAAAGACTCTTACATAAGGTGGATTTCCTTTATATCTAAGAAGGCCCGGTGCCCATGTACGTAAAAAAATCATTCATGACTCAGTGAGAGATGATGCTCACACAAACCTTTGCCGGAGTCTGAGAGCGAGGCTGGATCGTCGGAAGCCGTGGGAGGACAGGACGAGCAAAATGCGAGGAAACAGCCTGAAGAGCGAGAGGTGGGAAGCGCACAATGACATTTCATTCCCGGACAGACACCCACACACACACACTCATCAGAAGCTTTAAAAATATATAATTATGTAACAAGCATCTAGCCCGTAGCTAAGTACGTGAGTAAAACCTATATAAAAATAGACGTCCTTTAGTACAGACACCTCTTTCGGATGTGACGCAAAAGATTTCTGTCGTCACAAGGTGCCTCTCGATGTATGGAGCAGTATATTGCTGTTAAGACGCAGAAGACATTGCAACATCAAGTAATCTGTCGATTTATGAAGATGCATCATTAGGCAAACAAAGACACTGGAGCTGAAACTTGTCCGCCCACTTCTTCAGCCGTCGGCTTTGTGGAAGAAAAACTGCACGTTCGTTTTTTTGTGCACAGACTTTTATAGAAAATCTCACAATTGAGACTTTAATTCCCCGGCAAAGAGGCGTCCAGCTTCCTAATTAATCATGAGCTTATATCAAAAGATTCTGATATAATTGATGAAGACACTGCCAACACTTCTAATACGGTAGAATATGATCTTAGATATGCCGTTGATTGGTATATAAAACAATTATCATCCCATAGACTGTATAAAGAAGATATACAAAGATTGATAACGTGTCTCCACTTCCTCTCACTATGCAGAAATCAAGAAAACTATCCTGGATGCAAACACTGTAGTTTGCACAGTAGCAAGGTCCCACCGATACATGCATCTGAGTAATCAAGTGTCAGTCTCAGCTGTCAATCATGACATTTCACAGTTTTTAAAGCGTCAAATAAGTAATTAAAACCAAACTCACTGTGAAAATAAGGATGTGAACAAACCTCAGTGAGATAAGAACACCCTAAAATGACAGGAACCATCTTTGAGAAACATTTATTTGACGTCTTTCACTCTTTAGTTTGGTTCCTGTCCCGTCCACTAACAGGGAGGAGGCAGGATTTCGGACTGCAGCCAGCCAGCAGGGGGCGATCATGAATGTTGAGAACTGGATTTGATGCAAACTCCAGCAGCAGGGTTTCTGTCATTTGCCTACGACAGATTTGTTTACTGGTTGTATCCCAGCAAACAGACCTGCCTTTGACTTGGAATAAAACCTCCTCTCCCATTGGTTTACACTTCTGAAGGATCTTTACCTGTATCGTGTCCCGCCTTAAAATCACATTTCAACAAGAAACGTAAGAAAGAATCGCACCTAAAAATAATAGCAACAATATGTCATAGCTTTAAATCTGCAGACGTCACATAAGTCTTAAATGCAACCCTTCTAATATCTGGATCTCTAACAGACCAGAGAAAAACAGGACCAACAGTTGGTTAAAACTTTTTTCAGCTCAGAGTTCAATCCCAGAGTTGATGTAACTGAGTCTCTCCTCCATCGATAAGAGATAAAGTCTCCTTTGTGAGTCTCTGGACTCTTTTCACCACAGACTCTCTCTGTGCAGCCCCACAGGCACCGAGCCACCTGTGTAAAGAAACACACAGACTGCAGCAGATTTACCTCCTCGGCTCGGGTCGGAGTCTCCACGGGACACGGCTGTGACACTGTCAGGACGTGAATAGAAGTGGCCGATGTGTCTGGCTTAAAAAAAGTTGTGGTTTTGTAGGATGAAGTTACTGTAATTTGGAGAATGGATGTTTACACTGAGCCTAAAATTACACTGCAAATCTTTAAGTTTTCTGTTTTTTAGAGCTAAAGACGAAGAAGAAGAAGAATTTACAATGTTTTATTCTGTTTTTAGTAGATTAGAATCCGCATGTTGGTAAAAATGGATGTTAGTAGGTCAAAAGATTTTTAGGCTGCAATTTATCAAAGCCACCCAGTCTAGGCTTATCCCTACGTGGCCAAAAGTATACAGACACCCAGACATTACACCCAGAGTCAGAGTCATGATGTTTTCTCACCAGATTTATAAACCTGGCTGCAGTTTGCTCTGATTATTCTCCAAGAGCATCAAACACGTTAGTCCTGGATCACAGCTCCTCTCAAAGGAGTTTCACTTTGTGCACAGAGGCTTTGAAATAAGGACACAAAAAAGAGTTTTAACCAGTTTCTTTATTGGAACTAAGTGGACTCATCGTAACCATGAAAACCAAAACCAGACCAAAACTGTGTGGACAAACTTACATGTACCTATTGTCAGAGAAAAAACATCAATATTTATCATGTCATTCTGCAAAACCTCGAGTTACATTCACTGTTCTATCGATAGACCCCGTTTGTGAATAGCAACAGTGTTGTTGATAAAGTTAATAATGAAGAACAAGTCCATATTAAACGACGAAATATGTAATTTGTCCATAGCAACACATTATTATTTATTTAAATTATTATTTAGTGTATTATGATGTGATGTGATATCATTTGCTGGTGCCTTCCCAAACCATTACAAATCACTGCTTGAAAATAAATGAATTATAAGATGTGAAAACTCTCTAATTAAAGTTGAAAAAGACTTAGTTTCATGTACAGATCCTGATTTGGGTTTGAATAAATACTCTGTCATGGTTAGAGGAGCTTTGTCGTCATAGTAACAATATAAAAACATATGGTTTAGGCCCAGGAACAAAGATGGTTGTGGTTAAAAGCAAATGGGAAAATGAACAGAAGTCTCCCATGATTTATTGACCGATTCATCCATCCCATCTTCCTCACATCATAGTTACCATGACTACCAGAGTTTTTTCATAAATAAATATGACATTGTGGGGCATTTGGTGAAATTACCGTTGCCATCGCTCTTTGGCAGTAACATTGTTAGAGTTAAGATGCTAAAATACAAAAATAAAATAAGAACACAGATGTAATTGCAGTTCTGTGAGTGGAGATAATGTCCAGTGTCCTCTGGGTGGAAGTTGAACCACATGCTCATCATCCACAACAACCCACGCACCATCACTCTCCACCTTGTGCTCACATGACCCACCCGCCCTCGGCCCTGGACCTGCGTGAACGCTTCAGATTGACATTCTGACGGCTGACGAACTTCACATCACCTCCACAAACTCCTGAATCAAACTTCTGATTGTGTTTCCTGAAGATCACTTGTGCACGTTCACCTCCGGTAACCTCTCCCCATGCATCACCTCTCACTTTATAACCATCTGCTCTTACGGCAGCAGAACGGGCACCTTGGGTGACGAACGCCCCCGACGCCACTTCCCCGACTCCCTGACAACTCAGTGCGACTCAGCATCTTCAGCTCCCTCCAACGATCTCATGTTTATGGATTCAGTTCCATCTGTGCCCTTCACACTGACCTGAAAAATACATTTTCATGCTGTAATATTTGCAAATTAAGCCTTCGGGCTGAAACTGCCGATGACGTTGTTCGTTAATGAAATACGTTCCAGACTTAAAGACAGCTAGTCAACACAAGGATGATGCTTCTCTGTGGTTATTTTAGTGCACTAAAGTAGTGCACTTTTGTTTCCATATCAAGACATATAGGAAGGGAAGGAGAGTCAATATAAATATGAAATCATGGCATATGGGGGAAAAAATGCAAAGTAACAGTGGCCTCGTGGGAGTTTTGCATTCGGCCACCCATCTGACCTCAGTGTAATGAGAATGTAGAAACAGTTTACAGATTGTTGTGTGTGTTAGTTTAGAAAACTTGGCAAACTTCACCCAGCTCAGTGAAAATGTTCAGTTTATACAGAAGGTTATTCTGTCTTTCCCTTCAGTCTGGACGGGAGAGCTTTAGATCTCAAGACCAGTTCACTGCTAATTAAATAAAAGAAAAACTAAAATGGCACAAGACAAAAATCACTGTTGCACGTTGCTTCCTAAGATGTAAAAAAAACAAGAAGTACACAAAAACACTCATAGTTATTTATGCACCAACACCCGCACGTTCAATGCACATTATAACGTTGCACAGAAAAAGGGCAGCGTCAGTGTCTCGACTGCCAAAATATTAATATTCGTGAAAATGTCAATAAATGCCTCATCTCACAAAAAAGCTAAATAAAATTCCCGTACCAGTGTAAAATCAGAATCAGTTTATTTTAGTTTATCACTTCCAAAATCCCAACAACATCAAAAAATTTGAATAAGAATTAAAACCACAATACTTATTCTTGAAATAAGAAGAATTGTGTCTCTGCGTGTTTGTGCACCGTTTTGAACGCTGTGTTTAAACTGCAGCTCTGCACAGGAGGAATTCTGTAATGATGTGTTTCTTAGCCGCTGGTCTGGATTGGCGCTCTGCCTCTCGGCGCCATGTTTGTCAGTGAAAACACAAAAGGACCAAAGCAGCTGAAACCGAGGCTGAAACACATTTAAGTGCAGCATTGTGAGCTGGATGGTTCTTTCTCGCCCCCTTTAGCTTCCCATAGGAGGGAGCGAGGTCAGAGTGAGTGAGCGAGCGTTTCTACAAAGCAAACAGTCGACTACATTCGCCGCTGCTGCTCTAATGGAGAGCAACGCGAAAGAAAGTGCACTCGTCATTTTCCTGTGTGTGTGTGTGTGTGTGTGTGTGTGTGTGTGTGTGTGTGTGTGTGTGTGTGTGTGTGTGTGTGTGTGTGTGTGTGTGTGCTGCCTGAAGAGACGTGAGCAGGGAAAGGCCTCCACGTGTTAGCATCGTTTTTAATGTCTGCCGGGAATCAGCGCTGCAATTATTAGCCTAATGGTTTTCTTTTTCTAAGCAGGTGGTGAAATCGCTGCTAAACCCGGTTCTGCTGTTGCACAGTGCACGGGGACTCGTGCACTGTGCTCCAGACCCGGAGCCACCGGAGGAATTGTGCTCGGATGTGAAAATACTGATTGTCTCTTTAAAACGTGCAATTAGTCGAATGCAAGTGTTTCTGAGCCGCTGTGAGACAAAGCACATTGATCACATGACATATAATTGAGCCACAAAGAAATCTTCGGGGATTATTAAAGTGGTTTTCAGACATGAACTCGTGAACTCTGGAGTTTGCCGAACATTCAGGAACATTCGTTGGGTGTTGGGTGTTCGGCACCTGTTTTTCATCCTGAGATATTTGTATTCATCCAGTTTTGCATCCGTCGTGTGTCAGCAACGACATCAACACGTTCTCAAATATCGCTCCTCTGGAAGATTTCAGGAGTTCAGTGCAGGTCTGAAAGCAGTTTTATTTGGACAATACAGTTCAGTCGGGTTCAATTTGAGTCTTTTTTATCAACCACCTCCACTTTTCCTCTTCTCCTTTTGGAGTCATGGAGTCGGGAAGTGTAACAACTCGATTCCTGCACCATTTCCACCCTTCTCCTTTAATTCTGTCCTCCACCTTCAACCCCACAGAGGCAATGTGTTTCAAAAAGCCTCAATCTATACATCCAGTCCCAGCCCCCCACCCACCCTCCCTGCTAATGGCATCAGCTCCTGTTACCGTCGACCTTTGTTACTATACAGCCTGAGGACTCCTTTGTTTAGCTCCAATATAGGGAAATCAGAACAGGTGCAGCTAAGTGGAGCGGGATACAATAACCTCTGTATGATGTTACGGCCCCGGCGACGAGGAGAGAGATGCCGGCAGAGGAGGTGTCGTAGAGGCCATGTTTAAAAAAATAATAAAAATGAGGAAAATATAAATCCTGTCGCAATGAATGTTTGATGGGGAAGTCCATCGGGGGGGCTGCAGCTGTCTTTCCACAGCCAGAGATTTAAAGCTTCACCTTTATCAAATATGAAGCGGCCGTAACAGCAGGCAGGGGAATAAAGCTCCCTCTGCCTCCACCCTCCTGTAAAACCTCCGTGATTATAACTCATAAAACATAATGTGGTTTCAAATCTCACCGGGGACGGAGGAGGCAGGTTTACTGTGAAGATGCAATTATTGAACATATAATGTAATGTAAAGCTCACGTACTTCGCAGTACTACCCATGTATTTGCTTTTAACCTGCGGTCTTCATTATAGAGAGCTGATATTTGTTGATGCGGTCTTCTCACAGCAAGAAGGTTCCTGGTTCGAATCCCAGATCGGATTCTGCAATTGCTTAATGGTGAATAGTGAATTTTATGTAAAAACAATAAAAATACACATCGTATATATGAAAGTATGTATTTATATTTGTAGCTCTACTAACAATCTCTGTAGAATAACTAAAGGTTTTTTTATTGTGTTGGCAACTTTTGCTGCCAGGTTTTTGAAGTGTAGACATTGGATTGATTTCATATCTTATTCTCTGAGAAATTAAATTTTTCAGCTTTTCGTGAAAGCTTGTGAATCATGTCTTGAATTCTGTTTTGGTTTTATTTGTCATTGTTCAGGCTTCTGTGTATTTTCTTTGTTCAGTCTCTCCTTCGATCCTTTTTCCTTAAATCTCTCCGTTTCATATCCTCGCTCCCCGGGTCTCCCTGTAAATCTGTCCTCTCTGCCGTTGAGAGTTGACCTCCCACTGGCACTGGATGAGGTCGGCTTGGTGACCATTGATCCACTGGGTCGTTCATTGATGCCATCCCCCCATCTCAGCAGCCGCAGCAGCAGCAGAGGCCCCCTGGGGAGCAATAAGAGGCTGGAGGAGGTGAGCTCCACCCGCAACAGCACAGGAACCGAGAAAACCAACAATCAAGTGTTGCCATTGACTTTGCTGGATAAATGAGGAGAACCCCAAAGCTGTAGATTGTAATCAAATGAAAAGGACGTGATAAAATATATAACCAGGATGGCACATACCTCCACCAAGACCCAACAGTCGCATGTGAACACTCATAGAGATCAGTTCCCTAAAGGTGCCTGATTTTTTAAAAACTAAGATACAGAAATTGATTCCTTGGAAAACTGTGAAAATGTTGAAAAATTTCACAATCTCACAATGTTCAAGAAAGTGAAACAAAATTTGTGGATCTGCACCAAAATGCAATGGGTTTTTTCTTGATCCAAACTACATTGTTCCACCAAGTTTTGTAGAAATCTGTTTAGTTGTGTTTGTGTAATCTTGCTCACAAACAAACAAACAAACGAACAGGATAAAATTTTCTTGGTGGTGGTTATCAAATGCAGATTTACCCAGTTAGCGTGAGTATGAGTATCGGCAGGAAGTCACTTCCAAGGCTCCACTTCACAATCACTACAGCGCAGATTCTGGCTTTGTCCGAATTCTCCCACTCACTCACTGTTCCCTACTTCACGACACAGTCTGACGTCAACAACCCAAGATGGCAGCACCCATACCCTGGATATTTTGGCTTCATTTGTGTACAGTGAGTTATATGTTAGCAGCAGCAGCTAAGAGGGGAGAGGCCGTCTAGATACTGTATGTTGGGACTTTCATATGAGCTGATGTCAGTTGGCAAATTTTCCTTATATTAGACGTCTATGTGCATTTTAACAAACCACTTCATCATCGGTCCTCGTTCTACCTCTTCTCTTATGTCACTGCACAGGAGGTCGGCAAAACCTGCAGACTTATAGGAGCTCTCTGGGATGTTGATCGTGGAGGGAGAGTGAAACAGAAATGTGTGAAGGTTTTCTCTCAGAGTTTGTCCTGGCAGCTGCAGAGAACTGGCACCGACACAAAAACACAAATCAGATGAGATAGAGATTTAGCAGAATTGGCCACTTGTCTCCTGAAAGGCAGCAAACAGGAAGCGGCAGCGTGGCCCCAAACAGGAGATTTACACAGAGAACAATGTCATCACGACGGAGGCGTCAGCAAACACGCAAGCCCCAAAATAACTGACGGTCCTGTCGCAAACACTTCAGTCGAATCAACATTAGATTTAGTTTAATTCAGGCAAATATTCAAAGCTGCTGCAGAGCTTTGAGAGAATAATGAGCAGAAACCTCATCAGCACAGAAAGAGGAGGAACACGTTTGATAGTTTTAAAGACGGAGAAATTAAGAGCACGCTTCTGTTTTATTCACATCATTATAGTAAAAAGTTATCAATAATAAATCCTTATTATCTTTTGATTTCCCTTCAACTTTTTTTTTTTTTTTTTTACTGATCTCAGTGAGATTATTCATATTTCTACTTTAACGTGTTTATCAGTGGGACACATGTCCGACTTGATTATCTTCATTAGACAAAGACGTCAACGTTAATGTTCTTCCCAGACTCGAACTGCTTTAGAAAAATATGCAAATGTAATCACGCAGAGTGGCCTCACGTTGCCCTCTGTGGATGTGAGGGGCAGGCGTCCCGTTAAATGGGATTATTTCATTTAATTTCATCCCATCAACAGCCTCACTGACTGAAAACACTGAGCCGCGGAGCTCACGTTGCCATGGGCGTCCCAGGGATGACTGAGGTATTTGGCCGTAGGAACGGAGAAGATCTGGACACCAAAGGAAAAATCTCTTCAGAGAGTCGCTGCTCTATCTCACAAAGTGTCAGTGTCCTTGTTTCAAATCTTGGCTTCCACAGCAGGTGAGAGAAGAAACTTTTCAAATATCAAACAACACAAACACTGTAAATGCAAACTGAGCAGCAGCTGCTTGAGTTTGAATAAGTTAAGACCGAGTTTTCTCGTCCATCTCAGTCTGTTCTGTATAAATCTACCAAAACATTTCACAAAGAAATAGCACTGTCATTTATATATCAGTCACCTGTGCAATGCTAAGAAGATTAATCAATCAATCATTGAGTCTGTTGACAGAACATTTATAATTTATGAAGCAAAAATGCAGATTATTCTTTGGTTACAGGTTTTTTTGGGGGGTTTTTTGCTTTATATAAATATAATACTTTAAATGTAATCTTTTGTTTGGACAAAACAAAGCCATATATATATATATAGATGTCATCCTGGGCTCTGAGCTAATTGACAAAACAGTCAATCGACTGATCAGTAGAGTAAAGATGTCAATAAGAAATGTTGATTATTTGCAGCCCTGTGGGAAAACAAGTTATTTGATGATAATGATTTTACATAAAAATACATAGAAGGCTTTTGAAATATCAGGGGTGAGGTCCACAAGACAAAAAAAATCCAAAATGGACTTCCCTGGCTGTCAGATTGTTTACCAGAGAGGTCAGTGAGGTCAAAGAAAAACACATGTAAATGTCACATGTCATTCGTGACAATGCGTAGTGGTAACAAGTGTTGGGCCAGGGTTTCTTGTGAAACCACACTTCGGCCTACATGTGCCATCAAAGCCTGAAGCCGCATGTCCCCCCAGGACTCAGTCTCCCAGGGGCCATCAAAAACCAGAGCAAGGAACTCAGTCTCCCAGGGAGCATCAGAGGTGTGAAACCCCCCCCAGGGACACAGGTTTCAACTCCCATTGGTCACTCTGGACCCCATGACCTGTGAGATCACCGGGCCAATATAAAGACTGTTTATTCAAGCTCTTTTTCCTCTTTCTACACTCCCTCAACGGAGAGAAGGCTGTCGAGCCTCTTCCTGCCTCTTCCCACAATCCTTCCACAGGAGGGAAGGCTGTCGAGCCTCTTCTCCAGCTCACATCTTCTCCTCCCATCCAACTCTTCGAGAGGAGCACAAAGGTGCAGCTTCCAGCTCATCTCACCAAGGAAACCTCCTCGCCCTCCAAGCTCTACCAACGTCCTAGCAGCGACTCGATGTCCTGCTTGAAAACTTCAACCAGCAACTGAGCTACACAGCTCAACAGAAACCAGCAAGACGACACAAAACTTCGAACTGCACAGCAACTTCCTTTTTCCCCTTTCCACGGACGGGTAACACAACTGGGCTTAATAATTATACTAGGCTAAGCAAGACTGTTTATTCAATTCTGTGTGAGGTTTATAAGTTTGATTTGTGGTGTTGTGATATTTTGGGTACAAGTTATTGAGAAAGTAATGTTAGTCTATTATGCTCTTCACAGTCTTTCGTTGCATCCAATCTAGTAACTTTCTCTAACTTGGCACACACACAGACACACGCATAACTCTTCACCTCATTATCTCTACAGGTCGTAAACATTCCAATAGGGGGGGACGGGTGTTATCTCTTTGGCCAGCCACCATTTTGGAAGCACGCTGGCTCACACCGACACACACACATGTAGACTCACATGCCTATCTTTGTTTAGTAATCACACCGTTAGTAATTTGTGTTTTTATCCTTTATTATATTCATAATAAATGTTTTTCTTTCACAAATGTTTTTTCATTAATGTTGCATAAGTGAATTTTGCCAACCTCTACACTGTCAAGTACTCCATATCCTTCAACTTAGCTAACTATCTATATGGTAATTTTGGTTATAGTTATTAAGTTAATTGTTAATCAGAGTTCCAAATTTGTAGTTAGTACCTTTATGAGACTTAATCAATAAATTGGCTATCTTTTCCCTTCCTTTGAAGGGTGGTGCCCCGAGGTAACTTTAATCAATTAAAGTTATTATTTAATATTAATAATAAAATATTAATATTTAATATTTTTATTTTGATAACCAAATTTATTGAATGCCGAAAGGCACACCATTTCATGGTATCACATTTGATGCATTATGGCACAACACAAGAAAATAAAGGTACGATCAGAGTGTCACACGTTTCAAGACGAATGGACGAACAATAAAGACGAGACAGCGTTTACAACCCAGACTGTGGCAGTGATGGAGGAGCCCAATCTCCAGCTGAACTGTGAGGACAAACACTCTTGGATGAGGTCAATGCTCATCTGAGGACGGGTCTGTCCAACAGAAAGCATCCAAAACAAGTTCACGTTCTGAGAGAGACAATCCAATGAAACCTGGTTTGGAGGGAGAGGTGTTGGAAAGAGCCTTGTTTCTGCTGTGGAGCTGCTCGACCCGGACAAAGTGAAAATTGCTCCAAAGTGTCAATTTGTATTTAAGAACTTTCAGAGACAGACGCAAAATCACAAAAACGCACATTTAATAAAACAGAAAAGGTTGAAAATGAATGTCACATGTGGACAGAGACAGAGTAAAAAATGTGATATGTAATACATGTGTCCAATAATTTAGTGTTTCCCACCTAAGTATGTTATAAAATGGGAAACAGCTCTAGTGGATGTGCCATAAATCAAACTAGCCAACAGTGAAGTGTTGCCTACACATCGGTTCCTGAGTATTAATGATACAGTGATTTATAATAATGTTTCTTTCTGGAAACATCAGTGATTTATTGCTTTTGGTGCATTTTTGCTGATGATAGTTTTGCACTTTATTAAGTCAATAAACTGTGATTCTAATGGCGCTTATCAAAAACCACAGTTACAAGGAGCCTCACTAAATAAAATGAGAGCTGAGAAAAACATATTAAACCAATAAACTAAATATAATCAAATACACAAAAACCTCTACGGAGTTTTTAGTCGCTTTTTAAACCAAGACTCTGCTGATCTGATGTCGAGTTGATTCTCTGAACACTTATTCCATTAATCAGCTATTGGACTAATCAGATTAAGAGAACCTCATTAAGACAGTTCAGAGGATTCTCATTGGTTGGAGCATGTGGAGAAATCACTAGCAGGTGATTTGTTGTGTCTGTGGATCACATGTCACTGGTTGATTAACAGTATTGATATGTTCTCCTTGTTATAGCCCTGTAAACAACCTAAGGCTGCAGTCGCACGTTCACCGACGTGCACGGACTCAACTGTCTGGATCCAAAGCTCATCACCGTCTCATCACTGACACACGAGTCGTCCAATGGCGGCTTGGAATCCACTGCCGGTCCAATGGGAGCGCGCGCGAGCTGCTGCTGGCTGCTGATTGGTGCAGGCCGAGGGGGTCTGGGCCGATCCTGTGGTGCGTCTCCTCCGGTGAAGGTTGATCCTGCAGACGAATCATCGCAGGAGCAAGAGACAGGAGCTCCCGTGACGCACGAGCCGAGCCGCAGACCGATCAGCTGCTAACTTCTGCGCGTTTGTGTGTTTGTGTGTTTGTGCACCGCAGAGGAGTCTCCCACCTTCCTGCTGCAGACATGGATGAGATGGAGGAAGAGTTGAAATGCCCCGTGTGCGGCTCCTTTTTCCGGGAGCCCATCATCCTGCCCTGCTCCCACAACATTTGCCAGGCGTGTGCCCGGAATATCCTGGTGCAGACCCCCGACGCGGAGTCTCCACAGAGCAGCCGAGCCTCCGGGTCCGGCGTCTCCGACTATGATTACCTGGATCTGGATAAAATGAGCCTGTACAGCGAGGCGGACAGCGGGTACGGCTCCTACGGGGGCTTCGTGAGCGCACCCACCACCCCGTGCCAGAAATCACCCAACGGGGTGCGGGTTTTCCCCCCGACGGTCCCGCAGCCTCCCCCGCAGCAGCACCTGCTGCCCCAGCCGGGCTCCCTGCCCCCGATCCCCCGCAACTCCTGCATCACCTGCCCGCAGTGTCACCGCAGCCTCATCCTGGACGACCGGGGTCTCCGCGGGTTCCCCAAGAACCGGGTGCTGGAAGGGGTGGTGGACCGGTACCAGCAGAGCAAGGCGGCCGCTCTCAAGTGCCAGCTCTGCGAGAAGAGTCCGAAGGAGGCCAGCGTGATGTGCGAGCAGTGCGACGTCTTCTACTGCGACCCGTGCCGCCTGCGGTGCCATCCTCCCCGCGGCCCCCTCGCCAAGCATCGCCTGGTGCCGCCGGCGCAGGGGCGGATAAGTCGACGCACGAGTCCCCGCAAGATCTCCACCTGCACGGAGCACGAGCTGGAGAACCTGAGCATGTACTGTGTGCAGTGTAAGACGCCGGTGTGTTACCAGTGTCTGGAGGAAGGGAAGCACGGCACACACGAGGTCAAGGCTCTGGGCGCAATGTGGAAACTGCACAAGGTACGTGCGTAAAATCACCAAGTTGTTTACCTCTGTGTGTGTGTGTGTGTGTGTGTGTGTGTGTGTGTGTGTGTGTGTGTGTGTGAGCTGAGCAACAAGTATATACGCCATGACAATCATTTTTTTCGCTCAGCATCCAGACGCATTGAGCTGCTCGTTGTTACCTCTGTTTTTTAAAAGACTGTTTCATAATACACACAAGCCAGTGGCCTGTTGAGACACACAGTTTAATCTCCAGCTCACATTTCACGCAGACACACGGAGGATGAATGCGCACGTCTCCAACCCGGGATCCCCGCTGTCTCATGGTGCGCAGAGCTGTGCAGGAGGCAGCTCTGCTTGTAATTCAGTTCACGAGTGGACAGCCAGCAGCAGTCCTCTGTTATATCATCAGGAAACTGCCTCCATCACATCTGCCTCTCTCTCCTTTTTAATGACACGTTCAGGCTGCACACATGTAGAGTCTGTTCCATCCCCCCCCCCCCCCTGTGCTTTGACAGCTCCGGTGATCAGGAGACAGGAGCTAATATTGGAACTCATAGGAGAGAGTGGTGAAGTGCAGGTTCAGGCCTGTAGTGTGGAGAGAGAGAGAGAGAGCGAGAGAGAGATGCTGTTTGTGAGGCTGATGGGTTGTTGTGGGCAGGAAGGCCTCAGCAGGCAGAGGTGGGTTTATGTCAATGCCTCTGCACCAGCAACCCTCACCCCCACAGTCCAGCTTCCAGTGAAGAGGGAGGATGTAGAGCTGGATATAGATGCTCTTCGGTACACACACACACACACACACACACACACACACACAGTCTCCATGGCTTCAGAAGACGTTACATTGACGTACATTGATTTCCTGGAGACTTACTCTGACCTCACCCATAGTTACTTGCCTAACCCTTACCTAAACTTAACCCTTAACCTAAACATAAACCTGAACCTGAACCTAGACATGTCCTCACCTTAAAATGAAATGGGCACATGCACCATATTGGGATTGTGTAAACAGATTAAGGTCCCCACAACACAAGTAATACCTGGACCACATGCACAAATGTGTGTTTACACAATCCCAATATGGGGCATGTGTCCATTCAGGACTTTTCATTGACTTCCATTCATTGTGGACAGCCTATACATAAACCTTATCCCCAACCTTAGCAATGACCGATTCATGCCGAACCATAACCTGACCACTATTCCCATCCGACCTGTCGCCTTCACCACCAGCTCTGAAATTACGTTTTGCTTCATTAATAATGAGCTTTGGTCCCCATGAGGTCCACTGGTTCTGAAAAGGTCAGTGTTTATGATGGGAGAGGTCCTAAAGAGGTAATAAAAACGAGTACACACACACACACTGGTCTTATTTATCTTGAAAACCGCCCTTTAACAAACCTCCAGTCCCATCATCTCTCCTTGATGATGCTGTGATAGTGTGCCACCTCAGATCTTCAGGGCAATTGTAAAATTGATGGAAAAATCAGAGGGGGAGTTGAGCGCTTCACTCTCATCAAATTGCCATCAGTTGAAAAGTCGCCGGCCCTTTTCTGCTTCTTCTTCTTCTTCTTCTTCTTCTCTCCCGGATATAAAATGGCAGAAAAAGAAGAGGTGAGGTAGTATTTTTAGAAACCAATCACTGGTACCGGGGAAGCTGGTGCCAGTATCCTGCCCGTTGGCCCCGTTTTTTTTGGCTTCCATCGGGGCACCTGCTTCTTCCTGACCTGTCATCTGAAGCTGCCGCCGACAGAACGGGAGCAGATGGCGTAGAGCTCGGGGGCTGGCAGCGCTGGCGATGGGCATCTTTTGAAGCTTCGGGGTGTTCCTCGCACAGATCGTCAGGGAAAGAAATGAGACTGTGTTCGATATCCCGCAGATTTTTTACGGATGCTTCAATGGCTCTTTTGTAGAATGGTCACAGTGTTAGAATCTCAAGGACGTGAAGCCAAAGTGGTGGCAATGGCTTCCTCTAGATTGTCGTAAAAGAATCATAAAATGTACCTGGCTAATTAAGTCGTTTATCTGTAAGTACCTGACAGTGGAGAGCTGTGTCTGTCTGTTGTCATGTGCTGGGTCAGGTGATGCACTGTGGATATTCAGAGGAACTGTAGGAGCTGAAATAGTTTAGAACCAAAACAGTGATGCTGAAAGATGCTAACATGCGTTGCTGAGCTGAAGGAAACGGCAGATGATGATTCTCTCTGTGGATTTATCATTGATCATGGTTTTATTATCCATAACACAAACATCTTGCTTCTCTGTTTTTACTCAAACTAATCAAAGCTGCGTGTTTGTTTACCTGAGTTTATTTGTCAGCATCATCGTCTAATGTTGACACAGGACGTTTTATACTTGAACCTTGTTCGCGAAAAACTGGACGAATACAAAATGCTCAAGAGGAAAACGAGGTGTCATTATACGTTGACCTAGAGGAAGATGTCAACTTAGAAAGACGACGAGATCTTTGAGCGTTTGAGCTCATGTGAAAGCGGTTGGCCTAACAGTTTCCGGAGTTCCAGTCCTAAAACATTTTTAATAAGACACTGTAAACCCACAATTGCAGCATTTACATTTCAGAGCTGAGCATGTAGCAGCAGCACACACTCTTCCGTGCTTCTATCTTTTCATAAGATCCTCCTGCCTTTTAATCGCCGTTTCTTGGTGTATCGGCTCGTTACACTGGGACAAACCCTGCTCGCTCGCTCGCTCCGTCTCGGTTTCTCTCTCTTCACGGAGAAAGACTTGCACCACCTGCCGCCATGGCAACCAAATCCCTCTTGATGTAGTGCAGAGCAGCGGAGGTCTCTAAGATACTGGACCCCACGAGGAATCCATCCCAGATGCTTGTCAGCCGTGCCCGCCCTCCACTCCACATGTGTGCACGCCGCTTCAGATCATTACTCCCACTTCTTCATGCTCCTTCTCTGGCATGTGCTCACGCATCTTCTCCTTTGACCTCTCCACTGGTCTCATAGGCAATAAAAAAACCATTGTGGTTTATCTCCGACCCTCCCCCCCCGCCTGCCTTGGATTGCGTGACCGTGGCTAAACCACGATGCTAATCAATTTCATGTCTCCAAAGTCAATTTCAGTTACAACAGATGAGTAGAAATTTAAGAGCGACACGTCGAGCTGTGCTCTGCCTCCACGGATTTGTGTCGCAGGGTTTTTGTGTGTTGACAGGACTGTCTGTGCTAATCTCAGTGAATCACATTAGATTGAGTAAAGGGGCATCGTCAGGCTGTTAAATCTCCACATAGCGAGGGGTCCTCAGCTCTAAGCCGATGCCATCAGACGTTGTGCACGACCCCAAGTGCGATCTGGGTCACGCTCTGTCACCTCGCGCTGTTTAGTGGCAATTAAAGGTGATTAATCAAATGGAGGCTTAAGCCAAGAGGATGCGTGGGTTTTGCAGAAAATAAGTCTCAGATTGTAGCAGAGAATTAGTAATTTGCCCTCTCGCCACGAGAGCAGAGATAAATCTGAGGCAGCAGAGGAGATTTGAACCCTGAGCTCTCTGCGTACGAGCGGAAAACGCTTCTCGACGTGAGAAATTTGAGGAATTTCTCTCTCGTATCGTGCACATGTGCTGCTTTTTAGTGTCCCCGTGTGTTCGATGCCGAGCCTCCTGACGGCCCGCACGCCCTGACCCAGAAGAGCCGAGACAGGCAGGTTCTCTGGAATCTCTCATCCAACATGCCCCAAAAAACCAAGATAATGAGGACACACAGAGCAGGAATATTAAAAGCCTCGTCTCCGTCTTCAGGTCGATATTGTCTCCGGCAGTTGATTTTATTTCTGCACGAGCTCCCCGCCGTTCTGCCTGAACCCGGTGGGAGCAGAAGGAAAAGCCTTGAAAAGTCAGACACAGGGGGCGGGATCCTCCTCTCCTGCTGTAGCTGTAATGAGACCGACTGTCAGTCTGCATCCACTGTGTCCACCGTCGGTTCTGCTGCGTGACGACCTGCAGGAAACGGCTCCACTGGGATGTATGAACCTGCAGACGAGGTGAAATGTGCCGTGTTTACTGTACACATGAAAAAAACTGTTATTTATTAGATAAACGTTCGAACTCTAAGGCGTTCGGCATGGCAACTGTGTTACCATTGACAACCACACAACAGCAGTGAGTATGCATTGGATTTCACTGACCAATAGGGTCGGGTTCTAGCTGGTTCCATTTTGGTTCTGTCAGCAAACCAAGCTGTTTCTCTTAACTTCTGTTTTTCCTCCTCACTGTTCATCCGACCTGGATATTTAATTTAATGTCACGGTTCAGTTTTTGTATAAATGACCAGTTAGGTGCTCTGGACTGTGGCTTAAAGGTCAGATGGTTGCATGGACTTTAAGAAGAACTGACCTTTCAGGTAACGTCTGCGGCTCAGGTCTGAAAAAGGCCCTTAACTGTTCCCTGGGAGGTGTTCAAAAGTTTTTGGGGACGTTTCTTGTCGTCTGGTTTTCATTGCTGATTAATTTGGACTAAATCTTTTCCTGTCTCGTCTTCTCTGTGAGTGATTCTGTGCAGCTAAAAGACACAGTTCATGATAGCAGACTGTATTTCACTGATAAGGGGATGAGACTGAGGACAAAGGCAGGACTTGGGGCTGACGGGGGGGGTCGGATGAGTTGAAGCTGTTCAGGTTGATGCTGCAGATATTTCCCCCTCGAGCTGCCATGTAAAGAGATAAACTGTGAAAATGTTTTTGAAAGAAGATAAAGAACAAGAAAGAGGAGAATGACCCAGAATGCCCAAAGAAAGGAAGTTAATGAAAGACTGAGCAGGAGACATGGTGGACGTCTCATCAGTGGGTAGAACGAATGAAATCTGACAAAACAATATGTTTCACGTCCAGGCTGCATCTCGGGTTCTTCGAGAATCCACAGAAGATATTTTTTGTTTTTGACATATTTATGTGGAACTTCTCTTGGTGGGAACTGAATATTTCAAATCGCTCCGGGCGACGAGCTGGAGAGAGATAAATGCTTCCAAACTCCACTGTGCTAATTTCCCTTTGTGGTCTGTGGAGGGAAAATGTATTTTTTTTTTTATTATTCCTCCTTCTGTCTGTACATAAATGAGTTTCAACCAAAACAAGGTGTTTAATTTTTTCGGAGCTTTTCAACATTTGAATAATTTATCAGGCTCCGTTACATCTGGCTCCTCCAACGTTAAACGAGTTTCATAAGAAAAGTGGACTCTGCAGCAGAGGCTCCGCGCAGGTTCAAACCTGCAGTGACCCGGATTTTAACAACGCCATCATTTTTATCAGCTTAATCATCATCCACATTGTTTTTTATCTTTTTTATTTTCTCATAAAGTCACAACCTTCAAAGAGGCACTGATGCAATTATCCTCAGTCGGCCCTCACGGCTCTGACCCAGACCTGGCAGAGCAAAAGTCAAGCAAACTGGATTTAATACAAGATTCCACAGAGAAGAAACATCTTCCTGCTTCAGAACATGTTTCCAGGTTTCATGGAGCGAATCAAAGAGCTTGAAAAAGGTAAAAAACACAAAAAACATTTTGTATATGAAAGAGCAGATGTAGAATTTCGATAGAGAACACTTGTTTCCGGTTGGCTCGCAGGAATCCATCATTAGCTGTGTCCCAATGAGACGGTCTCGTTTTCAGAGGATTTCCATGATTTGCGTCACCAGCTTGTCCCGGGCCTCACCGCTGTCGCTTAGCAACAGAGCTGCACTTGGACACAACGAGAAAGTTTGAACTCCCTTTGTTTTTTTTTTAACATCTGTAATGTTTTCTATTTGAGTTGAAGCCTGAGATGTTGGTCTTGTCTCTTGCCACCGCCATTATCCCTTTGAAAAACAGTTTATTGCCAAAGCGCAATGAATCCTGGGAATGTTTGCTTGATCCACCCGTTGGAACCTTCGTTGCTCGGGGATGAAAGGACGCGTTTGTCGGTCGTCTTTGAAGACCCCTTCGAAATGGGACAGCCTGGTTATAGTTCGTCAGGATGATTCAATCAGGCTGCCTGTAACCATAGCAACATCCCTGTTGTTTATAAACCGTTAACCTTAAATGCTCTTTACACCATAAATACTCGCCATCTTGAAACTTAATACGGTTTTCTAGCTTTGTTCCTGGTGAAGTTCCTGAGTTGTCAGTTTGATTCTCTACTGTGAAATGTTTCAGTACAGTTCTGATCTGTTGTCATGCATAGATAAGTGGTGAACAATAGATTATTGGCTCAGCCCACTAAAGCCAATGATCTGATTGGCTCAGTTCTCTCCCTATCACACCTAATGATGCTCGTACATCTTCTTAAGAACGATTAGTGAATGAGGCCCATCATTACAAAAGTGGATTACACGTTGTGGAAAATCCACTCAACTTGCATCATATTGTGACGAAAAATGTGCAGAGAAGGTTCAGAAGAGAAGATGTAGATTACATCGGTTTAAATTTGACAAATAATGAGTGAGGATGAAATATTAAATCCAAAGAACGGCACAGACTCAGATGCTGCTGAGCTGACTGACCTGGTTTGGCTCCAGTTGTGACACAGCTCTCTAGGAAACCACTGCTTCCTCTTCCTCCTCTTCCTCTTCCACATGTGCCGCAGGACGACACTCTTCCCTCCACTGTTCCTCTGGTTTCTTCTCACCAGGTGTCATTTATGTGACACAGCCAAAATAAACCCGCAGGTAGGAAACTTGATCCTGTGCAGCAGACGCCGCCCTCGCCAGATAAATCCGGCGCAGACGAGAATAGATCACATCTGCCCCATTTCCTGCCGTGTTGTCCCAGGTGTCCGTCCAATCAGGACTCAAGTTTCTCACATGGAGAAACTGTGGCAACTTTAAAAATACCCCCCCCCCCCCCCCCCCTTCTCTTATTATCGGGGTTTCTTCACTTTCTGTGTGTGGATAGTTAACGACTTCTCCTGTATTATTGATGACGGCACATGAATAATGCACCAGCCACTTAGGTCGCGCTTGTGGAGGACGGTTTCATGTGGGATCTTGTTACGCACGGAGCAGCATCACAATCTGGCCAAGTCTTAACTTTCTCCAGCTCGTCGGAGGACGTGCGAGCTTAATCTTTAACAACACAAAGGTTCCCGAGACGCTAAATATCATCGCCGCCCTGCTTAATAATGCAGAGTGTGTTCTCTCCGAGGGCTGCGGCAGTTCATGTAAACAACGCCAACCTTTCATGTTGGAGTCTCCGGGTGCTGATACTTTGGGGGGGGGGAAACACAATCGCTGATCACGCTGTGGAAAATTACACTGATTTCAATTTCTTTCATCGCTGATATTTAGCATGTGTATGTGTGTGTGTGTGTTTTTATTTGTATGGTGTTTTCTGTCACCAGAAGTTGACCTTCACTTTACATCTGTTTACAGTGTGTAACCAAATGAGTGTGGTGTTGCACTCGGGATTAAGTGAGCCTAAAGACGTGTTTAAAGAACATCAGAGAGAGTATTTACCCCCCCAGCCCCGAGAACCAGCGGGGCACTTAAAAAAAACGTCTCTGAGAGCTAATGCAGCTTTGTGGAAGTAGGTTACGGGAACTCAGAATCCGTCTCTGCCGGGGAAGCGTTTTGTGGACATGCGTGTGTGTGTGTTTTATAATTAGCTTGAAGAGGAGCGCTTTTACTTTGCGCGCGGCTTTAAGAGCTTAGCGGTGACATTACACCTACCTCCTCCTGTCCTTGCACTTCCCACTTCCTGGAGGGGGAGGGGCGCTTTTAATCCAAATTGGCTGTGACGCGCTTTTTCCCGCGACAGATTGGACAGTTCGCTCGGCCGCGGAGAAACATGTCGCGCGGCCCCGGAGCTGCTGGTGAATTATTCATTTCATGCACGTGTTCCCACTCATCTTAATTACCGAGCTGATTAGTGCTCCCAAATAGCAGGGACATCCTAAGCCCCTCTATCACCTCCTAAACAACCCCCCCCCCCCCCAACATTCCAAACATTCCAGCATCCTCCTCTTCTCCACCTCAACGCAGCAGGATGCTTTTATTTCTACTTTCCCACGTTAACAAGATGTATTTTAATCCCCCGGGGCCGACTCGAAGTCGCTTTGCATTAATGTAAGAGGAGAATTGTTGAGGTAAAATTGTAAAAAAAAAAAGGGAAACGCTCGACTCTCCGAGGGTACAGTATCTGCCAGAGCTAAATTTACAAGAGCTTGAATCACGCCATGTCGGTGAAATCCGTTTCCCATGGCAAGGAATGAAAATGCAAATTCCAAGAATGATGAGATGTAAATATCATGCAGGGCAACTTATCGCTAATAGTTCTCATCAATCATCCCGGAAACTGATGGAAATCTCATTGTGTCGGCCGCAAGTGATAATTTACTCTGATGTTGTCGGGGGTTCAGTTTCTGTTTTTAGCATTTTTCAAAACCTAAAACACACCAGGAAGAAATGTTTTTTTTAAAAAAGGCCTCTGGTTGTGTTATTTATTATTTGACCCTTGTTCACTGTTTTAAAAACAGATCCTCTGATGACGTTAAGGACGAAAGTGGCAGTGACACAAAACTATCACTATTTTAACCCTTTAAATGCCAGTTTGTTTACATGACACCACCATTGTTTTATATGAAAACAATACTAACATGTTTTTTGCTTGAACATGCTTGAATAAGCTTAAATTTGCCAATGGACTGAGTTTCCAATCAACCCAACTGTTGGTAACGGAGCTAATACCGGATGAGATAAGAATCAATCGTGTTTGGCTTGAAATGAGCAGCCGGCCTTAGTTTACATCTTCCACTGTTCTCTTTATTAGCTGCATACGTGCTAATTAAGTGAAAAGCCCCCCCCCCTCCATCTCTTTGGTTCCGGTCCCATCTTGCTCCTCCACCCATCTGTTGCTGAAATCTGTCTTTAATCGGGACGTAGCCGCGAGCTGAGCAGAAAATAAGACGTCCTTTACTTTCCCGGCACGTTCTGACCTGGTTTTGAGGACTGAGCTCTGCAGGCTCTTCAACAGACACTGTGGAAAAACGCCTGCAGACAATCAAGTGCTTTTCATTTCATCTGCTCTGTCACTGATCGCACGCCGACTGTCCACCGGCGGAGGAGAAGCCGGAGCTCCCTCAGCGTCCGTCACTGAATCTGAGAGGAGAACTAAACTTCTGTGCTTGAAGTTTGATAATCAGTTTATATTTTACATTGTTTTTGGTTAAATATTGGTTAGTTCCTTCATCTTAAATGTGAGAATCTGCCTCATTTCTCTGTTTTATAATATTATAAGTTAAAATACTTGGGTCCAATTTAGAGAGGTTACTTTAGGCTCTGGGGACAAGTGATAATTCCTAGGCCAAGTTATTAAACAATGATGAAAATGAGCATTGGTGACACCCATAATTCCTTAACATCTATAAATATGTACAATAAAACATGTGTCTTCACTCCTGCTCGTCTCTCGGGACGTGGAAATGTGATTCCCATGTTAACAAAGAGGAAGTTTCTTGAAGTCCGACCCAGTCCTGGAACGTTTACATTCCAGTCTTTGCTCAGCTGCTCCCGGCTCAGACTGTCCCTGGGTGCAGTCGCCTCATGTTAGCGACAGCTGTCATGGATTCCCAAACTCTGAGGTCAAAGGTCGGCTGCTGGCCCCCGCACACAGCTTCCCATTTGACCGGGGGCAGCGTCAGAATCCCAGGGCCGGGTTTGACATGGAGCAGCGTCCTGCGCACGATGGGATGTTTTCTCAGCGTTTTCCACTGTATCAGCTACTTGCTGGTTTTATTGCTGTCTTCCGGAGCTGAAGTGATTTTTTTTTTTGTATTATTTACCGCCCATGCAGTACCCTCTTCTCCTCCCAGGAGACAATACGCTCCCTGAGTTGACGGTTGTCTGGTTCACTCAACCGAGCGAGGTTCCCACAGGGTCAGGCCGCGTCCTCTCGCTCCGTCACCTCCTTGTTCACACAGCCCTGCTTCATGTATGTGAACTGTCCAAACAGTAGCTCTTGTGTGTCATCCAAAACAACCGCATTTCCCATCAGCCCAGGAACAAAAAAACCCAATTTTTTTTTTTTTAAACCCCTCCAACAGTCGAGCGCTTCATTCTTCATTAGTCGTCTTTAGCTTGAGCGGGAAATGTCGTTTGTTTGTGAGAATGAGGTTTTAGAAATGTCAGATTCTCAGCAGATATAAAGCAGCTTTGTTTTCTCATTGACTCCTCTACACTTTTGACTTCATCTAAAACTTAAGAACTGACAAAACTGACGGTTAAATACAGTGATGAACCAGATACTGTATATTGTTGTATATTATCAAGAAATCTGCATTAAAAATAACTTTACTGTTTTGAATCTCATGCTGCCTGCCTTTGTCTTTGCTGTCAGGGTTTTGAGTCATTGAGTCGATCTGCCTGATACATAACAACATTTTATTCAGTTTTATCTGTTCGTTAATATGATTAGTCTGTGTTTTTATCTTATCTTCTATTTATGGTTTAAATGTCTTATAGTTTTTGTTGTTATAGCTTTTAAAATCTATTCTATGGTATTTAATTCTCAGCATTTTCATGAGTTTTGTCTTATTTTTAAGTTTAATTCAGAAATGATTAATCTTGCTTTTACCACAATGAGGTGACAGGAAAGAGAGATGCAAGAAATCCTAGTTGTTCCTGATTGACATTTTAACCCCTGAGCTACAGCCGCCCTTCTTAAATAGAAGCTGATTCCATCTACAGGACTTATTGGCGTGTTTCTGATCTACTGCTATTTGAATATGTGCGTAAAGATCCATGTATCTGCTTCTGTGTGACGACGTCCTCTCTGTGCTCTCTGCAGGGTCAGCTGTCCCAGGCTCTCACCGGCCTGTCAGACCGAGCCACTGAGGCCAAGGAGTTTCTGGTCCAGCTGAGAAACATGGTGCAGCACATCCAGGTACTTACACACACACACACACACACACACACACACACACACACACACACACACACACACACACACACACACACACACAGACACACATAGACACACACACACACACACACACATTGGGAATATGTATATCAACCATTGGCAGCTCTGCCTTTTGAAAACCTGTATCAGTCAACCACCAGCGAAAAGTGCATGAGTCACAGACTGTCAGGATTTATTGAATCAATAACGACATTACATTCTATAAAACTGTTGCATTGCCATAGCAACAGGAGGCCGCTTTTCCCTCTGTGAGTTTCAGTGTTTGCAAAGTTAAATTGTTGTGTGTGTGTGTGTGTGAGGATGTTGGTTTCATTCTGTGACGCCTCACGTTGAGCAAGAATAGATTCGTCATAGGCTGATGAGAGGAGGAGGGGGGGATTAAATGCCATCGCTGGTTATTGTGAGATGACGCCCGACGAAGACGTGAGGGAGGGAAAAACAATGAAGATAAGTTAGGAGAGGAGGTGACGAAGGAGGAGGAGGAGGAGGAGGAGGAGAAGATAAGTTTGGGATGTGTGAAAATGAATAATACTGGACGTAGTTGTAGGAACATTAATCAGTCATCGTCCCGTGGTGCTGGTGCTGCATGTTGGTTTTATCCACCCACCTCGCTGATGGATGATGCAACTGAAAAAGTGAGATAATAAACATAAATCTTACATTTGCTGTATATTTCAGGGTTAATGCTGCAATTAGAGTAGCTGTGAAAGTCTGCATCAGTCAGTATATGTCCTGTTGAAGGTTCCCACGTGTTTTCAGCCTGCTTGATACTTTACTCGTGAGATCGTCCAGCCTCTGTGTGCGTCTCTTCTGCAGGAGAACGGCGTGGAGTTCGAGGCGTGTCTGGTGGCTCAGTGCGACGCCCTCATCGACGCCCTGAACCGACGCAAGGCCCAGCTGCTGTCTCGGGTGAACAAGGAGCACGAGCACAAGCTGAAGGTGAGTGAGCTCGACGAGGTTCCATCCCATGATGGGATATCACACTGTCTGTCGTTACAATGCTCTGTTGTGGCTTGTTATTGATGAGTTGTAGCAGAGGTTTGATATTTAAACCAAGGAGGTAAAGAATAAGACAAATCATAATGTGAATTTGATCTATTTTTGGTCTTAAACTAATTTTACTTCAAGTTGTTTGCACATGAATTTGCAGAAATGAAATCTAACACCAACTGTTGTGGCATGAACTGAAACCATTGCCTGTCTGGAAGGACACATTCCCATCTAAATGCAAGTGATTCACATTGATATCAAATCTGCAATCTGTAGTTAAAACGGCTGAAATGCAAGAACTACAGTTACATCCTTTTTAATATTTAGCATTTTCAGGTTTTCGGATTTATCAGCCGTAGCTGTAGCTGTGATTTCAGAGGTGTAAAGCGCCACATTCTCCTTTAGACCATCTGCAACACATTGAACGAGGGACAGAGTGGAGAGAGGGGTTTGATGGAGAGGAGGAGGAGGAGGAGGAGGGGGGGGGGGGGGGGGGGGGGGAGGGGTAAATACATTTGTGCCGTACAGCATCCAATTTCACACTTGGACGATCTGTAGAATCAAGGTTTCACACGTGTAGGTGGTTTTGAGAAACACGGTCCGCGCACGGCAACATGTGAGCAGACTCGCACACTGACACACTGACACACACATACAGTACATTTACATACACTTACACACATTTGACTCTCCTCTCCCCATAGATGGAATATGAAGATGGTGGATTATAAATCAAATTTAACGCAGCCTGTCTGGTCACTGTCCTGCGCCCCCTGCAGGCAATGAGTCTTTTTGTGTAACTTATCTTCGCATTGAAGAAATTGTTCGCGATTTTGGCAAATGTGCGTGTTCCTGTTCTTGCCAACGAGCGACAGATTAGAAGCTCGACATCACTACGATGTTGATCAGACACATAATCATCCATAAACCGCAAAACAACTTCATTTTGTACGAATTAAACAAACGTAGTATAATGTCTTCGTTAACTACGTCTTCAGAGGTGCTGGTCGGCAGATTTGTAACTTTGAGCTGCTGTAATTACTCCCATTGCCTGTAGGTGGCGCAGTTTGGAGAGGTTGCGTTTGAAGCTGCTGTGTTGGATGCAGCCGTGCACGCTTAAAATGCAAACTGCGTTTCCGTTAACGAAGGACGGCTGTTAAGTGATGGATGTGTGTTTATTCATGGGCAGAGAGACATCGGACACATTAGCACCTCCAAGACGCAGGAATGTTAATGTGGCTCTGAGCAGATCTGATCCCTCCTGTCAGGTCGGCCAACAGATCGGCAGCTCCGCACGTCCCTCGCTGAATCTTAATGCCAGAAACACACACGCTCCCCCATGACGGATCTAATATTCCTCTTCAGTGTGGAGCTCTTGTGTGAATCTCGCCGCCGCCGCTCGCTCGCTCGCTCGCTCCATCAATGGAGTTTCCCACAGAGTCTGTGATGGAAGAGATCTGCCCGTGTTTCTTTTTTATTTCTCCTTTGCTCCTCGCGGACATGGCAGCTCACTTAAGGTGGACGCCAGACGCTTTCTGCTTCATTAGCTCGTGGCTCAGTGGGGGAGGTCGTCCCGCAGCTGTAATTGACTGGGACACGTTTCTGTCCCATGTCCCATGTGTTGATAACGTTGTCCTTTTTTGTATTTGCATATAAGCAGCTGATTGTTGCATGTAGCGAAATGCCAGCTTTGCATTTTCCATGTGACCAATTAAGGAACTAATGAAGTGCCCTGATTAATCCTGCTGATGCCGTAATGATAAAAGCCACGAGACGCATATAGAAAACATGGAACCAGTTGAAACACAGCGAGGCGGCTGCAGCTGACTTGGCATCTCCCCTGAAGCTCCCTGCTGCTCTCCTGATCACCATGGTGACCGGGACACATCGCGCTCGTTGTTTGAAGCTGTGGAGGCGAGAAGTAGTCCTTCACAACGCGAGCATGGGGGGGGACTGACCCGTGTGTTTTGTGTAGAGAGGCAGCAGAGGCGGAAGGTTGTTTCATGGTGGTTTGTCGCACTGAGTCACAAAAGAACCTTTACTCGGCTCCACTCGGACTCACAGTCAGCGCTGCCTCTGTTTCATCAAGAGGCCGGAGGTTAAATCCAAACGCCACTGCACCTCGTGAAAAAAAACCTCTGTTGATTACCGCCGCCAACTAGGTGATAGCTGTGTCTAAATCACGGGGCTGCATCTTTCCGAGGCTGCTTCTGAAGACCGATTGTGTCACGGGGGTGCGACTCAGCCGTCCCATTTCGAAGGCTCTTCCAAATGCTGTCGACAAATGCGTCCTTCCATCCCACGTCCGATGCTCGAGTGTCAGGCGTCAAATCAACCGAGCGGCTAATGGTGCACAGGTTGAAAAACCAAGGGCGGAACAAGCTGGTGACTCCGATCACGGGGGAAGACTGCCTCCTTTAATTTAAGTTAATATTGTACATGGGGAAAAAAACAATCACACTGAAATATATTACTCTATAACAACTTGCAGTTGAATTACAAAAATAAACTTCCCTTCTCTTCAAATTCCCACCATACTTAATACTGAGGACCTGACCTGGGTTCACGTGTCGGCGGCTGCACGGTTACAGGATCATGTTTTAGTCCCTTAACTGAGAATTGCATAACTAATCTTATACTGGCCACAAATTTCAAAGTGTTCAGATTGTTTTTTCTTCCTTCCAGGCAGCTATTTCTCCCACTGTCTGACAGTGAGAAACGAAAATCCACTTACGGAGGCTGTAAACCTGTTTAAATGATGATCCGTCATCGTGATCGTTTTACAGGCCTTTTTTCTTGATTGTTTAAAGTTTGCACCAAACATCATCTTTTGTTTCCTGTGCCTGAAAAACAAGCACATGAAACCCCCAGTGAGTAGCACACGCTAAAGACTAGAGGTGTTCGTGCTTCTCACGGTATTCGAACGCTCTCGAAAGGCGACTGATTCAAACTGTCTCTGAGCAAATGTGTAAGTTTAACAAGCTGTAAATGTAATTGAATTTACCAAGACAAATTACGTCTCCCAGTATAGTCCTTTAATGCGACGTGGAGAATGTGTTGAATGTGATCAGACTCGCTGCTTCTGATCTCCGTCTCCTTCGCTGTATTTCATCTGGGAGCTCAGAGATTCTTCTGAGGCTGGTGAGAGCAACACAAAGTGAATCTGAAACGAAGTCGGCCTGTGAGTTTGCCACCGGATGCAAACGCCAGTCGTTTCGTGAGAACAGCTGCACTGAAAACTGTTTCTAAAAATTATTTTAGTACAAAAGCGATTTGCTGTCCTCCCTGTGTAAGTGTTCTGCTGCAGGGGATCCCGGCTCCTCCGGCTCCTCCACTTTCCAACTTTCAAACAGGAGAGTCTGGACATTTTAGACAGATGCTGAATGACAGTTTTGGTTGCAGCAGTGGGATCTGCAGCAGAGCGTCACAAGAGGATGAGCATGAAATATTCAAGCTCCTGCTGAATCACATTCATGCTTTCTTTGTAAAACGCTTGATGGATCAACGGAAAACGAATCCACTCCAACTTCTAATGACTGTTTTCATGAAAGATTTATCACTTCTTACTCCGACTTCCTCCCACAGACCAAACACATGCAGCCTAGGTTAATTGGAAATTCTAAAAATGCCCGTAGGTGTGAATGTGAATGTGGTTGTTTTGTTTCTATATGTGTACTCGTACGCTGCCTCTTACCCATTGTCAGCTGGGATTGGCTCCAGCCCCCCTGAGACCCTCAAAGGTTAAAGAGGTATAGATGATGGATGCATGGACGGAGGAAAGAAGTAAAAAAAATATCCATTCCAGTTTCCCAGAGTCCAAGATGATGTCCTCAGATGTCCTGTTTTGTACGTATCTTACGTTGTTGAGTCCGAGCCACGGCTGCCACAGAGCATTGGTCGCCTCTGTATTCAAAATGTATTAATATCAAAGGTATCGAGTGTCCAAATCAAACCAAATTCGACTCTGCACTTACTTCATCCTTTAACAATACACACCCCAAGTGTGACGCCAATAAGATGAACGCTCCTCGAGATATGTGAGACACATACAGACAGAAATTTCAATGAAAAATTTGCAGTGTGCAGGAATTTCCTTCGTTTTATAGACTGAATGAATCATCGATTGATAAAAAATATGTAATTCTGACCCCGACTCTTCTCCATTAGTGTTCCCATCATGTTGCATCAGTGAAGTGGAGCCCGTCATACTGCTGCAGTTGCTCTTTGCCGACCCGAGTATCAGATCCATAATAACGCTGTGCAGGCAGCGGCTTGATCCTCGCTGACGTCTCAGTGTCAGTTGTCACTTTCTCTGACCGTCGCTGCAGCTCGTTACCAACAGGACGGAGTAGAAGCGTCTTTTAATCCCGTCATTCACCTTCTTCTGATCCTGCACTTTGATTTGATGTTTCCCACCTCAGCCCCTCATGTATTTCATCCTCCTCTCTTTTTCTCCACCTCCTTTCTTCATCTCTTCTTGTGTCCGTGTCCATCACTCCTCACATCTCTCTGATCCCTTACGGCCTTTTTCTCCTCCGACATCTTTTACTCTCGGTCTTTTACCCCATCTAACCCCTCGTCTCTCGGTGTCATTAAATCATCTTCATGCACGTCCATAATGTCAGACTGTTGGAGGATTTAACGGCAGGGTCCTGGCTGTCCTGTGCACCGGCCTGTGCTGCTGTGACAGAAGAGGTGAGGGAGACTGCAGCCACAGTATCTTACAAGGCCACAAGTGCCGCAGTGGCCTAATAATCACAACAGGAACACGCAGAAGGAGGCAGCAGGTTCTGCACTCGGTCACAGAACAGTATCTGCAGCTGATGCATGACTGTTTATTATGTGTCCCCATTTTGAATATCCTGCCGTCTGTAGTTGTTGTCGGTGCTGAAGGACATTATTTGTGTTAGCGTCTCTTTAAAGCTGCTATAATCGGTATTTTTAGAAATTAATAATGGATCAAATGAGTTAAGCCAATGCAGAAGGGCCTGAAACCTGTATTCTCTCAAATTACCAGAAGAGGGCGACTCCATTGGTTGCAAAGAGAAGTAAATAAATTAAGGAATTAGCCGACTTTGATTTTATTACGTTGGTAAACATTTGCCTAAGAAGTTTATGGTTTTAATAGCTAGTTTAATTTCGATTTGTAAATCATGGTCCCAGTTTGAGTCAAATAGATGATAAAGCATTGTATGTATTTGGGCGTGGCTAGTACTGTCCAATGGGTGCAGGTCGCAGGTGTATGTGGGCGTGCAGTGCCCTCGGCTCCGCCCCCTGCTCCTCCAAAGATGGTCTTTTCCGCCAGACAAAATGCCAAACTCGAGGCTTTAAAACGGCAGCTCACAAACAAAAAAAATGGGTGACGTGAAGTTGTGTGGGCACTTGTTGATTTACACACCGAAATCCATATGAAACCCAATGTACTGTATGATAGTGTCCACTGCATGAACTTCAAAAGTCAATAATGGGATTACAGTTTTCTACTGACCCCTAGTGGCCACGAAAAATATACTATCGCAGCTTTAAATATTGCTTGTTATTTAGCAGGATTACACAAGAACTACTTGACGGATTTAGAGGAAACTTGGTGAAATACAATGGAGAGTTTAGGGAAGAACACATAACATTTTGGTGCGGATCCCGGAATGTTTTTCACTTTCTGTAGCATCGCAGAATTGGGCGTTTCTTGACACTGTCAAAGGTTAACCAGGGAAAACTCAACTCCTAGTATAGTGAGAATAGTAACACGCTTTAATGAGATTGTGTGGAGTAGAGTTGTGTTAGCGTCCCACCTCCAGCTGCTCCCCCCCCCTACTCGCCATTATCCGCTGATCATCTGTCAGAGATGTATTGTCTGTGGCAGCTTTTATATCTTAGTCTGGAGCCGATGTGAAGCAGATTTCAGGAAAGACGGAGGCGACGCCGAGAGAAGCTGCGCGGCGAGCGTCCAACCTGAGAGGGAGGACCCGAGGGGAATAGATGCGATGAAACATGTTGGCATTTCTCTGCACCTTCGAGTCGGATTCCTCCGTATTATATCCTGTGACTTCCGAGATCGTGATTCCAGCTGCGTGCGGAGGACAGAGAGCGAGCGGGGCTGTTAAACAGGGAGTGACAAACCCTTCCTGAAGCCCTGCCAGGCCACTGCAGGGGTGTGGATGTTCCAGGCCTGACACAGCAGGGACGGTTTGGCCTTCAGCCAGAGAAATATAGAGCGAATCATCGGCACTGGTGGGAGATCTCCTTTCACCGTATTGGAAGAGAGGTTAAACACGGTCCCCTGATTGATTACAGCACTAAAAAGAGGGGAGTTAATTAAGATGTGATTAGCTGCGTCGATGTAAATATCTTGCAGAATAATTTCTGTTTCTGCTTCATATCTAATTCAGTCAGACACATTTCCTTTGCTTTGGTCTGCTCCCTTTAAAGAGATGCTGCATTGTTTCTTTAAATGTTTGGTTCATTCAAGTTCACGCTGCTCACGTAAGAATGGACGAGGGCCGAGGATTCAAGCATTTCTGCAGCCTGTCATCTCAGCGACATGCAGAACCTCCGATAATTTGGCAGAAAGGAAAAAAGGGGTCAAAACAAACGTGATTCCAGCCTCAGGATCTGCAGCTAAACAAACTGACTCATCTGCAGACTTTGCTTAAATGTACCATCCTTGGCTCACGGCAGATAAGAGCGCATGTGTAAAAACTGCAGGAGTAAAGGCTGAGAGGCTCTAATGAGAAACTCCATATCTTGTGTTTCTGCAGTTTTTCATCTGAGGTCATTTGAAATTGTTTTCCCGATGCCAGACAAAGCTGAAGTGAAGCAGAAGCTGTGAGTTCTCTGAGGTTTGATTGAAGCGAGTTACACTCCTCACATCAGTCGCTCCCTGTTTTCTTCTCTTTTTCTTTTCAGAGTCAAAATGTCTGTGATCTGGCATCAGCTGCGCCCTGAAGAAATGTCCCATAATGCTCAGCGTGCACATTGGCCTCATGTTTTTTATTGAATATGTGGTGTATCGGTCATAGAGAAGAGCTGTAGCATCAGCACCCATCAGTATCAGCTGACGTGTAGCTTTAGCTGCCAGGAGTGACCCTCAGTCGCCTCGACCACAGAACATGTAGCGCTGAAAGGTTTTAGGTTTATTTATAGCATCAAATATGGACGGACAATATGGATGAAATGTTTAATTGCAACACATGTAATCAGGATCCTAATGTTACAGTTTTTTGTTTATTCCATATGTGTGATTTTATAATGTAAAGTTGTGATGATTACACTCTCTGGATTTTTTTATAAATAAGAATTTAGACACATCTTTATTAAACCTACTACAGTTATCTGAGGCTCCGGTTATGTTGATGTCATCTATGTATAAATGTGTTTTCCATATTTGTCCACAAGCTTTGAAAACTTGCCTCCATTGTCATGGCAACAGCTCCCTCTGATCTTACATTCTAAGCACCGGTTGTTAGGACAAATTAAGACATGTTTACACGTGACCTATAAAAAAAAAAAGTCTATGGATAAAATGTTTTATTGTGATTAACCGATTTACACATTCATCAGTTTTTACCGCCCAGGCTCCAGAATTTGATTTGAACATCTGATGCATGGTTCAGCTGTAAATAGACTTTATGCAGAATGAGTCAGAACACGAAGTTCACTCCCCTGGATTCACGTTTGTGTGGTATGAAGGACAAAAATTGTGTTTAAGCAAATAAATGAATGCAGAAATAAATACTTAAATACAAAAATAAAAACTGTTTTGCAATGAAAAAGGTTATTTCTCTTATTTATTTCTACATTTGTTCATTCACTTCTTTACACATTTCTACATGTATTTCTCTATTTTTTGTAAAATAAATAAATAAAAACATATACACAAATAGCCTTTTTCATCGCAAACTGTATTTTATTTCAATTATTCATGCATTTTATTACCTATTCCTGCATTTATTTCTTTATTTATACTTTTGTAATTTTTTTGTCCTCCATACTGTGGTAGCTCATCTCAAGTAAACATTGTTTTTTTTGATGATGCATCAGATGTAATAAAGTTGGGTCTCAATTTATGACTAAGAATTAAGATAAATTGAATTTATCACAAAACATATTACTACTGTTATATGAAATCGCATGTTAGTAGAGTAAAGAAAGGGGAAACATGATGAATCTATAACACAACGATACAGTTTGTGGAATACATTTGTGCTACGTGGAATAGAAAAGGCCAAAGCATATTGGACGTGCAGGTCTTCATGCTACATATTCTGCAAGTTGCACTTTTCTGTAATGGTTGGTGTTTTTTTTCTCAGTCAATGTTTTTGTGAACATTTATCTGAGAAAGTGCAGTTAATTAAAATCCGGTGATAATCTCACATGAGTCTTTGCTGCTGCGTGTTGACGCTCCCTGACTGTCGGTGTGTGTTCAGTCTGTCGGTCTCCAAGCGGCTGCAGGAAGGATTTTCCTCCATTCAGCCTCGGAGCCCCTCGGATCGCAGCAGTGAAGTTTCTGTTACCTAGCAACCGTCGGTCCAGCTCCTTCGTTTATTTCACTGTGGCAGGCGGAGGGGGGGGGGCTCTGTGGACATCAGTAGTGTCGGTGAGACCGAGGGAATCTCCCCAGTCACATCTATGAAATATCAAATCAAATCAAAGGAAAGAAGAACAGGGTTCATGTTACACGAGGATAAATATAAAATTCTTATTGTATTTTCTGATATCAAACATGTTTTCTGACGCACGTGTCTGTGCATGTTTTGACTCCGTTGGTCATCGGAGAAGAAAATGTCACATCTCAGCTCTGATGTAACCGGCTCACGCTGACGACTCCTCACACGGCCGAGCGTGTGAAAACAAAATGTCACTTCCCTCACGTTAACGTCAGTGACAGGATCTGATGTCCCTTCCTTCCCCCGATCTGTGTCTCCACAGGGAAAAATTACTCAATCAATCCTGCTCGTGATCTCATTATTGGTTTTCCTCCTGGTCGTCTCATTCATCCATTAACAGCCTTGTTTTGTGTGTGTGTGTGTGTGTGTGTGTGTGTGTGTGTGTTTGTCGGCCTCATTCCTCCACCCGACATCTTCCTCTTCCTCTGTCCTCTTGTGTTATTTTATTTCCTTTTTCTGTCTCTCCTTCATCATTTCCACCTCATTTTCCCTTTTCAAAATGTCTTTTCATCTCCAGTCTCCATCCACTATATTAATACTCTATCACTTCCTTTTACCTTATTTCTGCGGTTTCTTCCTTTTCCAGTTCATAGTAATTACAGGAAAACATACAATTACCTTCCCTATATGCTTGTTGTTGCTGAATAAGTGTATTCTACTTCCGAAAACAAATGTTTTTTCACTCTTTGGATTCCAGGTGGTCCGGGATCAGATCTCCCACTGTACGGTGAAGCTGCGTCAGACCACGGGGCTGATGGAGTACTGTCTGGAGGTCATCAAGGAGAACGACCCCAGCGGTTTCCTCCAGGTAAGAATCTACTGAAGGCTACAGCTGCCTGGATTTAGGTAGAGGAGGATGCACATGATTCCTAATGCACTAGTTTCCAAACGTTCTCGCTCATCACCCCTTAAAACAAAGTAAACTACAGCTACAACTCTTTGTGGCCAGTTCAACCAAAATGAGAGTCTCCCTGCTGTTACACTTGAATGTATAAAGACTCCATGAATTCACAAGAAAATGCTAAAACTTTAAAATTGGAAAGCAGTTTTCTAGTTTTTTTATTTCTTAACCCGTCAAAGCTGCAGTTTTCACACATTTTCCCACTCGTGGGCGGTTTGGTGACATTTCTCCAAGGAAGAAAATTCATGTGGCAGAAAACAGTAAATCACAAGCTGCTAATTTGACTCAGACCCAAATGCATTTAGATAAAACTGAAAAATAACTAAAACCAGATCTGCCATGATACATAGAGGGAAGTTACAGTTTTATCTTTCATCTTTAAACTCAGTTCAATAGTCTGATGGCTGAAACACTTTGGGCTTGTGTGTCTTATGTGACAGTTGTGTGCTCAACGGTGGGAGGCACAGGACTCATCTGCATGGAGTAGACGTTTTAAAATTAGATTTAAATTATTTATAGATTTATCTGCTTTTTTAGCAACGTGCAAAAATGATTTTACCCATCATGGAAAAATATTTATAGCAGAAGTACACGCTTAGTGTTTGTGTCAAAAAATTCCAAAGTCCAAAATTCCCTGGAAGGAAAAAAACTGCTCTATTTAAACCCAATTAGAGATTATTGTTTTTATATATTGAATTATTTTCGTGTCTGGGGACAAATTTCACGTGTTTGCCTGTTCACCTGTTTTACTTTGAGCCATTTGAGGAGAGTGCCTCAGTTTCCCTTTCAGTTAATTGGAATCATTGAAACTGCACTGAATGACTTTCCCCACTGATTGTATAATTCTACCTGATTACAAATCAAAACTTTATGCTTTATCGGAGGCTGTTGTTTAAGAGAAGATACTTTGATCTGTCTGTAATCGTCCGTGACAGTATTTGTTATGGGTGAGTAACTGAGTTTGCGGCTGCTCTCAGATCTCGGATGCTTTGATCCGGAGGGTCCACATGACGGAGAGTCAGTGGGGGAAGGGAACCCTCACCCCGAGGATGAACAGCGACTTTGACCTCACTCTGGACAGCGGGCCGCTCCTGCAGACGATCCACCAGCTGGACTTTGTGCAGATGAAAGGTGAGAGTGAGAGAGGGGGGGTAAACGGGTAGAGACGCGTGAAGGGTATCTAAGAGAGAGAGGGGGAAAGAGGAGGGGGGGCAGGTAGGAAAGTTTAAGTCCCCTTGGGAACTAATGTTCCCTGAGCGTTTTTGAGCGAGACAATATATTCCTGCAGTGGAGTGAAGCAGATGTTCTCTTTTCATTATAATATTACTGCAGCGTTTACAATCCTGAAGCTTTGGTTTACTGTAACAAACTTACCAAAGATATTGTTAAACTTTTTAATGTTTACTGTGATATTACTGCATGTTTGATTCCTAAAATCTATTCTGGACACTAATGTTCTTTCTCTTTAACCTCTATCTGTGCCACCAGGCCCCTGGGTTTACAGTGGCCATTTAAAAACAACCTGTTCTTGCATATATGACCTTTTTAAAATCACAACTTATTTTACTGGTAAACATAAGAATTCATTATTAATTGATGTCAGGAGGTGTACTTCATGTAGTTACAGAGTTTTGCATATAAATTGGTCTGCGTTTGTGTATTTTGTAGCAGTTTTAATATCGAAATACTGAAAGTGTTTGATTAAATATTCTATAAATTACTGAAAAAGAGAAAGAGGTTTGCTGTGTTCACCTTTATATGTCTGAAGCTTTTGATTCATGTGTTGAATTATAAACTTACAGGGAAATAAATGGTAAATATCCAACAGGACTTTGTGCAATGCAGAGTCTGTTTGTGTGTTTGTGCCCGTCCATACCTCATTGGGCTCTAACCTGGCCTGGTTTCCCCTCCTCAGTCCCAGCTGCTCCGATGCTCCAGCTAGAGGAATGCTGCACGCAGAACAACAGTGCCACGTTGTCATGGAAACAGCCGCCGCTCTCCACCATCACCGTGGACGGCTACATCCTGGAGCTGGACGACGGGAACGGGGGCCCCTTCAGGGTAGGTGTCCCTCTGTCCCTACGTGCTGGGATTCATTCTTCAACTTTAATTGATGTCACCATGACTTTTCCTTTAAAAAAGGGAACTTTTGTTAGATTTACATTTAGATTAGAAAACAAAAAGTAACAGGACCAGTTAGAGTCATAATTCACCTTTAGAACACTGCACCACCTCTACCTCAACAAAGACTCGTTCACTTGGTGCCAGGGAGGACCCCAGCTCAGCCAGGGGGGATGTGAGAGCAGCGCTTTGTCGCTGATTCCCCGGGAGTGGACGCGTGACGGCCGCACGGCGCAGCTCGGAGTGACATGGGAGCGGGTCACGTGACTCGCTGAAGTGAGGCGCTGACTGACACACGGTCAGGAGGAAAGATCTGTCGTGCAGCTGTTGGTTGGGATGATCCCACAGGAAGTGTGATCTGGGATCAAAGCGGCGTTCATACCCTCACAGAGGTTCGCCGTGTAATCGATCCTCATCAGACCCTCCCCAGCTTTGTATACACTGAGCCCCCTGCTTTTGTTGCCAGGACAACTTATACCTCCTGAACAATTCCCTCAGTACAATGAGAGAGGATATCTGTGTCTGAACTCTAAACCTGTAAAGAGCAGCTTCCCCCGTACGCTGCAGTCTCATAACAAGCGAGATGTGGCTCCTCTTTTTTTAATTATCTTTTATTTCTTGCTCCTGCTTTCACTGAGAAAATAACGGGTAAGAAAACAAGATGAGAAGCTTGTCCATGTAACGAGAGAGACTAAACGAAGAGAGACACAACTGGAGTTACCTAATTCCCACTCTTGAAGCAGAAAATATACTTTAAAAGTGTTAAAGTATTAAGCCCAGCAACTGGGAAGGAAGGATTTGGGTTTGTTTTGCATAAACCTTTAAAAACCACATTTCTAGCACTTTAAAGGGTCAGTTCACCACAAAATGTCAATAGTGCAACATTCACAACACCGTTCACTGTTTTTAAATACAGGTTGAAAACATATATTGTAGCTCTCATGTACCAAAATGCATTTGTGAGTGGACTAACTTATCCTTACAGCTCCTGAAAACAACATTAAATATTCACTACCCACACACACACTGGGACAACATTATATCGGCTTTGTGTGGTTCAGTGTAAACAAGCAAACATGACTTAACGAGGAGTCGTCTTAAAGGAAATATAGTGGGATGTCTGTATGAAGGGGTCGAACGTGTAGGAAGCTGATTGAGATCGGCTTTAAAACTGTAAACAGACGACCCGGTCGACTCTGGTGGTTTGTGACGAGGCTGAAATGTGGCTGCAGTTGCTCCTGCCGGACTCGGAGCATCAGCTACACCCTCGCTGTGCAATGTGAGGAGGGGCCAGCAGCTGCGTGTTGAGGCATCCTGTGTTTTAATTTAAGAAAAACAGGCAGTGGCCCTAAGTTAGTTTGCTGCGAGCTGACGGCAGCTGGTTGCAATCTCAATTTCACCCTTTAAGTTGATTATGTGTTCTGCAAAAAAACGTCTGTACGTGCCTTCACCGCTCGCTCTTAATTACAACTGTTCCATGAGAGGGTGATCGTTTACAACCAGGCTGCCTGCAGATCCACCAACTGTATCCGCTCGCTGCTAATTGGTGGGAAGTTTGTGCCAGATTCTGTCGCAGCTTGAGGACATTGTGTAGCAGTTTGCGTGAGATTTACCGCTGAAATGGCGCAGAACATACAAGAGCACATACTGTTTAACATTAAATGTTGTTGTGTTTATTACGATTGTGTTTCAAAATACAGGTTTTTTGTGTTTTAAAATGTCTAAGTGTTGTTTTTGCCTTCACCATCTGCCATCCAGTCTGTGCATCTCTTTAATTTCAACTCACTTCATTTTTTTTTTTTTCATTCCTGCAGTCGAAGCTGAGCTTTGCCAAAACAACTATTTTGTAAAAATTTTGTGGGAAGTTGTCCGTCTCCTCTCCTCTCTGACTCATTGAGGCTCGCCAACGCAGTGCCACGCTGAGCTCGGCGAGTTGTGTCCCTGCGTCTATTTATACTCCAGTGTGGGCTGCCTCGCCCACGCTCAGTTGTACGAACTCACACTCTTCATTTGTTCCACTCACTGCCGAATCCAAACGGTGCATTCCTCCTGAAGCTGGGTCCCAGGGGCAGAACTCTGTGTCTGTTTGGTGTCTTGATCACGCACTTAATGTATCTGCCGGTTTAACAGGAAATCGCTGTGTCTTTACAGGAAGTCTACGTGGGGACGGAGACCATCTGCACAGTGGACGGGCTTCATTTCAACAGCAAGTACAAGGCCAGAGTGAAGGCCTTCAACGCCAGCGGAGTGGGACAGTACAGCAAGACCCTGATCATGCAGACGTCTGAGAGTACGTTAAGCACCAGCTCCTCCTCCTACTGTACATGACTGTAGCCTATATGAACAAAAATACACTCTCATAGCAGAATTCAGCCATTTAGTATTATTGATCTTGGATTACTCAGTGAGGATTTGAGATAAAATTGTTCTCACACGTAACGTTAGAATCCAGGAAGAGCCAAAAGTCTCAAGGCTGTAAAGTCTGTAAACTTTCTAGAGCTTCTTCCCCGGCAGGATGAACTCAGCTGGACTCACAAACCAAACTCAAATATTTGTCGTCAAACTATCTACTTACCTACCAACCTACCAACCTACCTACCTACCTACCTACCTACCTACCTACTGACCTACCAACCAAGCAACCTACCTACCTACCTACTGACCTACCTACCTACTGACCTACCAACCAAGCAACCTACCTACCTACCTACTGACCTACCAACCAAGCAACCTACCAACCTACCTACTGACCTACCTACCTACTTTTGACTTGATAAAAGAATTAATAGCCAAAGTTATTTTTAATCATAAATATCTGAAAAAAGTAGTTGCTGAGACCACAAATGTGACGGATCACTAAAGTCCCTAAGATTCATCCCCAGGGAACTCAAATGAATAACATTTCATGGCAAGAGAACATATCTGTGTGCACAGGGTCCCATGTTCCCTGGACCCCATGTTCCCTGGACCCCATGTTCCCTCGACCCCATGTTCCCTGGGTCCTATGTTCTCTCATTATACTGGGAGGCAGAAAGGGGGAACAGAAACCCCCTTTTATAAGTTCCCTATAATCCATGAAATATTAAGTGAATATAGAGCTGGGGAACATATTTTTCAGGTTCCCATTATGTGTGATGGGGAAACATGGGACCTTTAGAGCATCGGACCCTGTGAACTGGGACTGACCCCTAATCCATCCTGTAGTTGTTGAGATATTTCATCAAGTGTACAAACAAAGAGAGATAAGAAGACGGGATGCTTTTAAAAAGGTCAAGATCACTCATATAAATACACACTAGCAGCTATGAAATCAGATTGTCACTCATCCTCCCTGATTTCAAATGGCTGTCATTCAGAAAATAGCAGCTGTCTAGCAGGTCGTGTTGTCATGTGATCCACAGATATTCATTATGAGAAGTCATACCTGCCACGGCTGCTAATATATAGTTGATGAACCACTTAGTGTTATCAATCATTTTATTGAAGTGTTATTATTTTTTGCATGATACATTTCTGTTGATGTTATGTTGGATTTTACTGAATGAACCCTGATTGTGGTACTGTGCTGTACGTGCGCCAAAAGTGAAGCCAAACCGTCCTGATCGCCCCCTGGTGGCTGGCTGCGCAGGCCATTAATCCTGTCTCCTCCATGTAAGTGGACGGGACATGGACCAAATGAAAAAGTCAAAGGACAAATACATTTTTCTCAGAGATGGTTTCTGTCATTTAAGGTCGTTTTTACAAGTTTGGTTTAAATTTGTTATGTTCTGATATAAAACGGCTGAAATTTCATGATGGCGACTTTAGTTTCCAGGATTTTTTGGCTTCATTTCTGAATAGTTGGGAGGAAGTGGAGACACGTCGTCCATCTTTGTTTACAGAAAACAAAGCAACCTAGAATCTGAATAGTTTTCTTGTGTTTTTCACTTGATGAGATCACTGACTCGAGTCTCGGCTCAGTTTCCTTCATCTCTTGGGAGCCACACATTCATTTTACATCAAAAATAAAAATCCTCCAGAAGATCTTAAGAATAATAAATTGTTGCTGCCAGATTAAAGCCTTGCACCATCTGGAAGTCGACTAAAATCCTCTGCATTATTTTTTATTTCATATTTAAAACTATGCATATAGATTTTTTTAATGGGATTTTAAGGACACCATGGCAATCAAACTTACCTGTAACACAAAAAATAACAACAACAATAAGAGCTTCCAAGATGTCAGACGCAAGGTTTTAAGCCAAAAGCAGCAACAGGATGTAAATTCTGTTTTTTAAGAGTGTGTTTTTGCTTTTATAAAACCAGGTACATCCAAGATCAGCAGGTCTGCGTATAATCCAGCCGCGTGTTTGTGTTCTCATTAGTTTAACGCTGCTCCGACTAGAAGCTTGTCCTCCATTAGCGGAGCTGAAAGGCCCAGACAGCCTCCCTACCTAGCACCCAGCAGCTGTCGGGGGCCTGTACAAAGGGATCTAACCACTCAGATGTGTTTGTGCAGAGCGCTGACATTGTTCACCCTGACCAGACTGTGCTTTGATTTTCTCGGTTTTTTATTTCTCAGTGGAGAGAAGGGAGCGTTTCTCTCGATCAGAACGGTCTCTCTCTCTCTCTCTTTGTTTTTTTCCTTGCTGTCTCTGTTCAAGTCTAACCCTGCTTTGTTTTCAGTGCAGTTTTGTTTCTTGGGCTTGTCCTCTCGGTTTTATTTTTTGTCCACAGAGTTAAAACACCTTCTTACCCCCTCCGCCACCCCCCCTCCCCTCCTGATCCCTCTCCACTGTCTGCTTCAACGCTTCGCTTCGCTCTCCTCCTCCCCTCTTTTTCTTTCTCCCTCCCCCCTCTTCCCTCTTCCCCACCTCATGTCACATTTCAGCTGGACACCCTCCATGTGATATTCAGTCTATAGGCACAGGTATGGACGGTTCTCATTGCTGACTGTTTCCTCTCTGAACCCCTCCTGGCTATTGGCCGTTCCATCAGTGCAGTCCTCACTCTCAAACCAGCAGGTGGGCAGTTTGCTGCTCTGTGGGCTTCATTTATTAAACCTCCGATACAGGCTTCTAATAAATGCCTTTCTTTTATTTCCTGTGGGAAATAAAGCTTTGTAATGAAACTTTACTGCACACGGTGACATCGGTGTAACGACCTGTCCAGTGGAGCCCATATAAAGTGCAAACGCCCGCCTGTCAACCTCCCATGTGTCTCTGTATAGAATTTAAGAGTTAAGAGCTGTGGTGATATAGTTTTTTTTTAACCTAAGGTCAGACAGTTTGCAAAATGTATCGTTAGCCTTTGATTTAACCTGCTTGGAGTTTTATGTTCTGCAACGGATCATAGAAAAGTTAAACACAGTTCACATCAATTACCATAAAGCATATTTACCATCTAACCCCTGTAGGTGTCATGTTTCTGGCTACCTGGTAACTCTTAAAGTCCAATATTTGTCCTCATGTTACCTCTTATTTTAGTCTACACCAACTTTTCCAGGAAATATGTTTCTTTAGCTGAGAAATGTTCCATTTGACATTTGCTGGTGGGCATTTACTGAACAGTGCGTCTATCAGGGCTCTTCTCTGTGGAAACAGCTTCCTGCTGCAGTCGAAAGTGTCTCCCATGAGAGCGCTGAGTGAAGTCTGAGAGGAAGTTAGAACACTGAGCAGGAACTGCACTGGCAAGAGATGTTTCCCTGCTGGTTTGTTACTATGAGTGACAAAAATCACTTTGTTGATGATCCAGGTGATTCACACTCATTTCTTTGTGTTTTGAGTGAGGTAGCCCTTTAAGGTAAAGGACAAAATGTGAAATTATTAAGAATGAAAAAACAGGAAAGTTAATTTAGTTTATTTTTCTGATTAACAATCTATTTGGTTTTCATAAACACCACCCACCCTGTTCCAAGCAGGTTAAAACAAATGCCAACAGTTCTTTTCAGGCTGTCTGACACAGGTGTGATTATCATTAAGATTAAGATAATTGGATTAAGTTATATGTTAAGTTATATGTTAAGTTATATGTTAAGTTATATCTTAAGTTATATCTTAAGTTATATTATATGATGCCAAGGACAATAATCATTATAGTGGTAGTAAATCTCTTCTTCTCTCATCTAGTTATTCCTTTCATTTAGATGCTTTTACAGTGTAACTTCACCTCATCCGACCTCCAACTTCTAGATCCATGCAACCATTGTAGAGTCCATTCAACATGATTGTGGTTCCTGTGTTTGACATTTTATTGATGCTAAACCACAGTGTGTGTGTGTGTGTGTAACTGTTCTTGTGCACAGTTGCTTGGTTCACCTTTGACCCAGCCTCCGCTCACCCGGACATCGTCTTCTCCAACGACAACCTGACGGTGTCGTGCAACAGCTACGACGACAGAGTGGTCATGGGCAACTCCGCTTTCTCCCGCGGCGTGCATTACTGGGAGATGACCATCGATCGCTACGACAACCACCCCGACCCGGCCTTCGGGATCGCTCGGGGCGACGTCTTGAAGGATGTAATGCTGGGGAAGGACGACAAGGCCTGGGCCATGTACGTGGACAACAACCGCTCCTGGTTCATGCACAACAATTCACACACCAACAGGTAAAAACAAAGTGAGGTGTGTGAACATAGTAATTTACTGATGTAGATTTAGTTATTTGTAAGAGGTGACATTACTAAAACACAATATTATCATGTATTTTTTTTATATAAGATCTTTATCTTTAATCTAAACAGAAATTCCAGTTGTAGTGGAGTAAAAAGTAAAATATTTCATATTCCAATATTTCAAAAACTAACACGGTGCAGCTGCGGGGTGGGAGGACTTCTACACATACTCCACAGGGTGCTACTGAGAATATCTCTTCTTTAATGTGAGTATCTGTACTTTCTGTGTGACGGTGCAGGACGGATGGCGGCATCAGTAAAGGAGCTACAATAGGAATGCTGCTGGACTTCTCACGCAGGATCCTCATCTTCCTCATCAACGACGAGCAGCAGGGTCCTGTGGCGTTCGAAGGGTTGGAGGGCGTCTATTACCCGGCAATCAGCCTCAACCGAAATGTCCAGGTACAGAATGATGTGACGCACTGTACAGAGCAAAGAAAATACGGGAAGATTCTTTCTCTGTTGACAATTTAACCCCTTGTTAGAAATTCTTAGCAACGCATCCAGTCGTTCTTAAGATAAGACTTGACCTAAGTGCTGGACCGACCGAACATTGTGGGTGTAATAAGTGATCTATTGACAGGCCAGGACTTTTCAAGAGGTTGAAGTTGAGTAAAAAACGTGACATTCTGCTGATGAGACCATTTTCTGACCCACAAAATATATTGTACATTTTCAAAAATTATGATAAATGTATACAATGATTGAAATGACCCGGTTATATTCAAACTTACACTATTGTAAAGCTAAAGGAATAATGATGAAGTTCTACATTTCCACAAAGTTTCAGGCAACGGATTTTGAAAAAGAGTGTTAATCAAAGCAGCAGCAGCAGCAGTGGAGCATCTATCCCATAATTCCACTCATTAGCATCTTTTGTTAGACATGTTCAGCCTGATAAATGCCCCAGTTTATTTCTGAAGGATATCACACATATCTTTGCAAAGGCTGAGTATTTCTCCCAACTATGAGAAAACTGAACTTCTTTGAGAGATTACTGTATTGTGCAGAATCTAAAACGTTAGATGTAAAAAATGTGACCACATAAACTACGTCAGTTTAATAGAACGTTGCTGCATTATTTAGAAAAACTATTTGCAATAGAGTATTTTCTATATTTTACATTCTCACACAAACCATATCTAATAACTGTCTGGGTTAATTTATCATAACTGATCAACATGAAAAAAAACCCTGGAGCACTTTTATAGCGAACCCTGGCTCCTTGTACAAAACACTCTCTGAGCCCTGATTGATGCCGCAAGCAAAAACAGTGCCTTTTACTTATAGATCAATAAAGTAGCATAAGTACAGTAATTATGCATTAGAAATGCTTTTGCAAGTTTTACAAATATGGGCTCGGAGGATTAAACCTTGAAAGAGGAAGCTTCAAAGACCTAACAACAGTTAGCAGCTTTGAATTTCATATTGCTCTCGGGCACTTTTCCCATATTAAGCACCGTTTCTGGGTGATGAAAGCAAACTGCCCCCGAGACAAAAACACTCACCGAGGAAACAGCTCCACAGCTCCACAGCTCCACCTGCAGGCAGAGAAATACATTAAACATTTTTAACCATGATTCATTAACCCATATATTTGTATGTAAATGTGTTTTTTCCCGCAGGTCACGCTGCACACTGGTCTACCCATCCCTGATTTCTACACCCCCGGGGAGGTGGATCCGAATGGCTCCGTGTGCTAAAGGCGTACCACCACCCTCCCCATGTTTACCCAGGGGTCCCTCCGCCAGTCAATAACTATAATTCCACCCTCCTCTTCCTCCTCCTCCTCCTCCTCCTCTCGTCCCTCTGACCGACTGACCCGTGACTCTCTGTAACAGGCCCCATCCAGCACTGAGCCATGCCTTTATCATGCCTGAACCTTGGACACACGGACCATCCGCAGAATACTGTCACAACGGATGGTGCTGTGCCGCCTGTACGTTATATTTTAATATGATACAGATGGATGAAGAAGGTGAAATCCTGTTGAAAAATAATCAAACTGATGGATCCGAATTGTTATAATTTGTGTACATTTATTATAAAATGTGGTTAAAGGAGAAATTTGGGGTGAAAAATGCTAATTTGCTTTGAGAGTTAGATGAGAACGTTTATACCACTTTCACGTCTCTACGATAAATATATACCTGCAGCGAGCAGGCCAGTTAAGATTAGCTTAGCACAAAGATTGGAAATAGCTAGACTGTATGTCCAAAGTTCAGAAATACCTCTACCGCTCAAGGTCACTTATTAAAGCGTTATGTGTTGCAGGTGCAGGTAAGGACAGATACCTTTGGACAGAGCTAGCCATTTCTACGGTGGCCAAGAGAGCTCAAATTCAGAAAACACATGCAAATAGAAAAATACACGTGCAAGTTAGGAAAACAAATTTGCAGTGCGTTGAGCTCTCTCGGCCACCGTATATATTTTCAAATTCCCAAATTCATGCTAAGCTAAACTAAGCCCCTGCCTGCTGCAGCTTCACGTTTTTTTTTACAGTGGTGCAAGTGAACGTTTCCTAAATTGTTGAGCATCCCCTTTAAAGGGAGGAGGTTGTTTATGATGTCGTACCAATAACTTTTAGTTCAGTACATTTGTTCCTCACCCCCTTTTCAAAAGCACACACGTACAGACACAGCATCTCCCGCCATCGGTCATCTTCACCAAACGACCACACCAGAGCGAGCATGATGGGTCGTCTCCTCTGCGTGTCGGTGTGAATGTGTGTGATGGCGTGTGGGCGGGTGGAGACATCGATGCTGCAGCCATTTGATACCTGGACGAGAGCAATAGCCCGACTCTCAGCCGCGTCACCGTCGTACCCTCGTCCGTGTAAATGAGACGCTTTTTCTTTAGTGGCTTAGCTCGTGTGAATCTGTATCGTCTGTAAAGAAAAACATAAAAAACATTGGTGTGTAAAAGGATTCTGGAAGCGAGGCCTTCGTCCGGGAGGGATTTTTTTGGTTTGATGTCTCATGGAAGCAGGACATTGTGTTCGCTGAGGTGATAAAGATGATGACGCTGTTTGAATAAGGTGCTACAGCAGCTCGTTTCGTTCTTTTTTTTACTGTGGGTGACTGAATCCTGCTAGTTTTATAATATTGATATTGAAATGATATATTGCAAAGAGGTGTACAGCTCAATAAGTTATTGATGTTTTTCGATGGGAATTCCCGATTGTTCCTTTATTTGATGTGGAGTTACTACAGAGAGAATCTTTTTGTCGCTTTAAAAAAAACGTAGTTTGTAAGGTTGTTCTGATAATGAAGAGGTTTCCATGGGAACCGGTTTGTGTCCTACAAAAGCAACAAGTGACGACGCGGGGGGGATTTTTTTGTGTGTGATCACTCTTTGGGCAAAAGTCTCCTCAACTGGCAACAATGTGAGACAAGCAGGAATTTCTTGCTATGAAGCCATGCTAGCAGCTCAGTGGGGCTGAACCCAGGCACAGCGCTAGGCCTACTTTAAGCTAAATGCTAATGCTAACATAAACGGCAGGTACATTATATTGTTTACCATGTTCACCATCCTAGCTCACCATGCTAGCTTCTCAGTGGGGCTGATCCCAGGCCCAGCGGTAGGCCTACTGTACGCTAAATGCTAATGCTAACATGGTAACATGCTCATACTGCCAATCTGCAAATAAATAGCAGGTTCCATTATAATGTTTACTATGTTCACCATCTTGGCTCAACCATGCTAGCAGCTCAGTGAGGCTGTACTCAGGCACAGCCAAATACTTACTTTAAGCTAAATGCTAATGCTAACATAAAAAGCAGGTTCATTATAATGTTTACTGTGTTCCTAGCTCACCATGCTAGCAGCTCAGTGAGGGTGTGTACTGGGGCAAAGTGGTACTTTAAGCTAAATGCTAATGCTAGCATAGCAACATTCACCCTCACATTGACATTCTGTTGTGCTGATACATAGGATCATACAAGTTTGTACAATTAATCCTTAGGATGTAGGAGGATGTGAATATATGTTGCCAAATTTCATCGAATAGTTTTTAGAATATTTTACTCCAAAACACAAATGTAAACCTCATGGTGGCGCTAGAGGGAAACTCAGAGGATCACCAAAGTCATGAGGATTAATTTGCCATGAATGTCTGTATAACGTTTTAGTGAATCACATAAATATTGTGGTCTAACAAGGACTTGTTAGCTCTGACCTGGTGGTGGCGCCATAGGAACAGTCAAGGGTCGAGGAGAAGTCAATTTAGTCGTTGTCAAGACATGTTACTAAAAACCAAACTCTTAAACCCATGATGGCGCTAGACTAAAAATCTGAGGATTCCAAAGTTTTTAGTTTTTAGCTGATGGATCATCCAAAATTTCTTAGTAACGCATCCAGTCGTTCTAAAGATGAGACTTGACCAAAGTGGTGGAGCAGCCTCATCACTGCTGCCACCGTTATTGCCACACAGCTAGCATTAGCATGGCTAAAATAAGTAAAGGTCCAGTGTGTAAGATTTAGGTGAAAGGGATCTATTGACACAAATTGAATATGAAATAGTACTTGTGATGTTTTCACTAGTGTGTTTCATCTAAATTGTATGAATTGTTGTTTTCTTTACCCTGGAATGGGCACTTTATATTGAAGTACTTTATATTTACATCTGGAGCGAGTCCTCTCTACAGAGGCCGCCATGTTTTTTTACATTAGTCCCTTAACACCTTTTGAGTTTTTATGACAACTGAAGGCTACCACAGGTTCTCTTCCATGTTTGGAAGGGGAGGGTGAGGTGAGGTGAGGTGAGGGGTGTTCAGCTGCAACATGCAACTTCACCACTAGATGTCACTAAATTCTACACACTGAACCTTTAAGTTAAAATGTTCAGGAGTCAGTCTGAGGGAACTGTTGCCCATAAAAAAAGTTTCCTCTAGCATCGTAGCCCTGGAACCTACAGTACATGTCTAGCATTTACAGAAGGTGCTATCATGTGTTAGAGCTTCATGACTGTGCCTTTCCCCTTCTTCAATACCCAAATAATTTAGGAAACTTTGCTACAAACTAGATTCATTACTTCAGCAGAGTCAACCCTAACATCTGTGATGCCTGACTTCAAATGCTGCTGCACATTTTTTCTATCATAAAAGGGCAAATTTCAACATGTTTGCTATGGATGTGTATAAACCACTGTATCAACGGGGTCATTACAGTCAGGTATAGGTCAAGGTGTGTTTGGTTTCCCTTTTTAAATTCCTCTTTTTTCTCTTCTGCTGATTCACACGGATTGCACCACAAAGCTGCTAAAATGGCTGCACACTGTAAACCTGTGATATTTGCATGTGTGCTTATACAACGAAGAACTAAACTGAGCCACTGCAGCTTTCAGCAAGTTGCACAGCCTTTGGTGCAAGGCTGAATTCAAGCTTCCACTTATGCAACATTTAATTGGAAGTTTTTTTCAAGGTAAGCCTTTTGTCCGACCATAATTATAAAACGCACACAGCAAAAAGAGCCCGATCAGCAGTCATGCAGACGAGTGCAGCCATTATCACAATATTACACAACCGCAGAATCCAGGACAAATAAACAAACATGACATAATCAAGCAAAAGTTTATTTAAGGTCCACATGTCCAGTATGAGATGATACACACACTTTGTTCATTTTTAACATAAGGTAAATATTTTTAACGCAATCTCTCTGTGAAACTGTGAACTTCTTTAATTGAAAAATGACAGATGTGTGTGTTTCTGCACTGAACACATGAGGGTGCTGGCATTTAAAAAAGTGTGTGATTGTAACAGTTATCATTTCTAAACCAGCCAAACACACTTTAGTGATATTAAAACAGACCCGGGGAAGATTTAAAGTCTCATACAGCCTCGTCAAACTTTTATGAATTACTGTAAACCTACACACAGTCGCTGGGCGACACTGGGTGTTATATCTCCAAATGTACATACGTGTGTGTGTGTGTGTGTGACGGAGTGTGAACGAGTGTGTGTGTAACTTGCATTATAACCTCATTTAACTCCAAAGTTATTTCTTTTTGCCCTGTCTGATCTGAGGTGGAATGTCATCACTTAATATTATTAGTTACAGTGAAACTGAAATATGTCTATGGAGAATTTTACGAGTATAAAATGAACATTGTTACTGCTTTTATTTTAACACCCTATGATTACTATGATTGTTATAATTATATGTCTATCATGACCATATTACTGCTATTATTATGATTTGAAGTATAATATGCGGCTCTGTGTTTTCTGTATGTGTGAATATTCAATAAATAGGTGTCAACAAGGTCTAATGTTGCCTGGACTATTTATCAGATTTGTCCTTGAATGCTTTAACATTTTATTTCTGCAACAGCAAATTGCAATAAATAAATATACACTAATCAACATAAAAACATCAAGCGTCACAGTGCTCTGCTTAGTGATCGTTGACAAATATAATATCTGATGAGTATGTGTCAAGACACAGATGATCTAGGCGACTTTTCTTTTGAAACATCTCTCTCGTAACATTTCCGGTCATCTCTCTCGATCATAACTAATATAATAAAGACATAATGTTTTTTTTTTTATTATCCAAAATCTGTATTTAGTAGAGGCATCTTAGTGGATCATTCCAGCCTTGAGTCTGTGTGTATATAGGTCGTCTGGACACTCTCTATATTATTATACTTATTTATAATCCCAGTAGTTCACTGTGAAAACTGACCACAGCACTAGTTGGACATCACAATGTTTTGGGTGAAGATGTCTCCATCTGGGCCTCTCTGAATGAAATGATAACCTGCACACACACATTCTCCATCTCTCTCTCTCATAAGGGATAGAGGGATGGCAGAGAAATCACATACTGACGATATAGGACATCACCAGTAAAAGATGGAGTATAGTAAACGACACAAACAGATTTGGGCTGGATTTGGGAAACATGGAGTCTCTCTCTCTCTCTCTCTCTGTTTTGCTGATTCATTCCTTCCTCCTCCATCACCAACCTGCAGACCCCCCCCCTCCAGTGTGAGGCTGCTGCCACCAGGTGGGGATGATTCACTGGATGCAGCTCAATCCACCTCTCAGTCTGTAAACACTCTGTAACACTGTGTCTTCAGTTTGCATGTGAGTTTCACACAAATGTACCAGCTTCCACACACTGGTGTCTGTGTTGACTTCCTGCAGCTCAGCAGAGGCCTGGCAGGGAAACACCCTCCCCCGGTCCTCACCAATGACAGGCAGCACAGGGCGGAGACTGCTGCGGGACAAGGCACCTCCGTGTTCCCGTTGAACTTCACCTCCAGTACAGGGCAGTCACCTCCAGCTCGACCAGGGAGTACCCCAACCTGCCTCCCCAGCATGGCGACACCTCTCACCGACCAGGAGAAGCGCAAGCAGATCAGCATCAGGGGCATCGTGGGGGTGGAGAACGTGGCCGAGCTGAAGAAGGGCTTCAACCGACACCTGCACTTCACCCTGGTCAAAGACAGGAACATAGCCAACCCCAGGGACTACTACTTTGCCCTGGCCCACACTGTGAGAGACCACCTGGTGGGGAGATGGATCCGGACGCAGCAGTTTTATTATGAGGCAGATCCAAAGGTAAAATACAAACAAAACTCAGTGTCTGAACTAAACAACTGTGCTGGAAAAACACGTTCCACAGGTTGTCACACTTCAAAATGTGCCATGTATTTACCCTTACAAGTGTAAATATATGGAACATTATACCAGCAGATGTCGATAATTATCACGATAACTGTCACATTTTGATTTATTTTAAGTTTAAATACTAATTTCTGAAGGTTTAGTGGAAGTTGTGGTTTTAAATTCCTCTTTCTGAGCAGACAGCACTTTACAAATCTGAGGTTTTATTCCTCATCACTAGTCACAAGTATCATATCCAAATATATTGAACTTTTGTTGTGTTGTTATTGATGATAATTAGTCATATTCGTATTGCTCAGCTCTATCTCTCTATTCACTCTATGCAGACAGGCTTCTTCTATCCATCAAGTGTTCTACTGTGTCACATTTACCTTTTTAATGGGAAGTAGGTTGTGTGCAATGTTTTTTTTCCCGTTGCATAAGACTTTCCAAACAGCCCAGTGTTCGTGGGTCATTGCATCATGTGTACGCAGCTATTTTGTGCAGGAAAACGTTAGCTTGTTCCAGTTTTGTGTGCTCGCTGCACATTTCAGCCCCTCGTGACATAATCAACCGAAGCAGATAAATGTATTAAAGCTGTATAAAGTATAGAAATATGTGTTTTCTTCAGTCTGTCTTTTGTTTCTTTCCGTGCAGAGGGTGTATTATCTGTCTCTGGAGTTCTACATGGGCAGGACGCTGCAAAACACCATGATCAACCTGGGGCTGCAGAACGCCTGCGATGAAGCAATCTACCAGGTCAGACTGAAACTCACATGAAACAGAGGCTTCAACAACCTCTAACACTTCCTCTACGTGTTGAAATACAATGATCATTGAGGTGTTTCTGATACACCTTTGACTTTTTCATGAAAAATGTGGACTGTGGGATTCTATGTTGCCGTCTCTGCTGCAGCTCGGCCTGGACATGGAGGAGCTGGAGGAGATGGAGGAGGACGCCGGTCTCGGGAACGGAGGTCTGGGCAGACTGGCAGGTAAAAGGCTGTGGAAATGGAGAGGAAGAGGAAGAGGAAGTTGCAAGAGAAGATAGAAAACATTTCGATGTCCATTACAACCATACCCCATTATTATTTTAGCAGTTACCTCCAAATACCTCTGTGAGCTCACTGAACATGTGAAGCAACTGGCCACCACAGACATGTTGCAACACTGAACTTCCATCTCCATTAACTGACTCTTAGTTTATCAATTCAACACTATGAAGTTTAAATTTAGATTTTATGTCTGATTGTGAATGTCTGTCCTGCACTACAGCGTGTTTCTTGGACTCCATGGCCACCTTGGGTCTTGCCGCCTACGGTTACGGCATTCGATACGAATATGGAATCTTTAACCAGAAGATAAGAGACGGCTGGCAGGTACGCTTGTTTTCTACTCAGTTCAATTTCTAGAAAATTCCATCAGCTGTCTTTAACTTTCCAAATACAATCTTCTAACTTTATTTCCCCGGGAAATGGTAAGATAAAGATTGAGGATTCAGACTCCAGGCAAATGTCAATGTTTCTCTTTAGACTTCATAAATCTGTTCTTATCTTTTACTTTGAAATCCATGATTCTCCTCTTGACCTGTGTTCTTGCTGTTGTGAGTCAGAGTAGAGTGTGGACATGAATTGGGTCAGACTACATCACAGGCTAATCATTAACTGTGACTTCCCTCAGGTCTCTTAAGTGCCCCTGAAGTGGTGCGAGCTCCTGTTAGAATCTGACGGAGGTCGGTTTTTTAAAAAGAAAAACTAAATAAACAGTCCTGCGATAAGCGGATTCCAAAACTAAAGGCTTTTGCCCTTTTGATTTCTGCTGCTTATTTGCAGTTCAGACCCTCAGTGTAAACATGCACCTCTGAACACGGACCAGGATCAGTGTTGCTCAACCTTTTCTGCCTCAACATTACCATCAGGGTCACATTAAAGCTTTTAGTCTTTGCCCCCGACTGATTTTAACGTAGGTGGAGGAGGCTGATGATTGGCTGAGATATGGAAACCCCTGGGAGAAGGCGCGTCCTGAGTACATGCTGCCGGTTCACTTCTATGGACGAGTGGAGGAGACGAAAGATGGCCCCAAGTGGGTCGACAGTCAGGTAATGATGCTGAACTGTTGATCAGGTAAAACTGAGAATTTGAAACCACATGATCCTGACTCTCACTTTAAAACTCGAATGGCACTCAGTACAGTACATACAAGGCCTAACAGTCTACTTAAAATCAAGCTGCACCATAGTGCAATGATTTTATTCATCAAGATCTATGGATTATTCCCTGGGAAATTTGTGGAAATTATGAAAAATGCCCAATCTGAATGTGAAAGAAAGTGGAAACAAATCTGCCCCCTGATTTGGATGCATCCATCCTGTTTACAAATAAACCATCCAACAGACAAAAGGTCAGAGGGGAAAATATAACCTCATTGGAGGTACATCCATTTTTAATCTCAGTCTTCCTACGATATCCACCTTCACTGTGCAGCTGACTCAGACGTTTTCTACTTTTGTCCGTGCAGGTGGTCTTGGCGATGCCGTACGACACGCCCATCCCCGGCTACATGAACAACACGGTGAACACCATGAGGCTTTGGTCCGCTCGCGCCCCCAATGACTTCAACCTGAGAGACTGTGAGTCCTGACGACAATTTCATGTTTTAAAAAAAACTAAACTTTTCTTGCAAAACAGATTTCAACAGAAACTTTGCAAGAAAGATGGAAACCGCAGCAACAACTGCTGCAACTTGCAACAAGCCACAAGTTACCTGTTGCCAAACAACTCAAATGCAGTAATTTCTCCCGCAGAGTTTAGATTTGACTTTAAATCGCGAGTACTGTCATGTATAATATGTAAATGCTGTGTTATGAGTGTAACTAAAATGCATTGAATTGTCTTTAGTCAATGTTGGAGATTACATCGAGGCTGTGCTGGACAGAAATCTGGCAGAGAACATCTCCCGTGTGCTTTACCCCAACGACAATGTAAGTCCAACGTTTGTTTTTCTGTGGTTTTGGACACAACGTCAAACTCCTATTGTACTAAGATCAAAGTCTTTAACATCTCTGGGGCCTCATCTGTTTGTTTCAGTTCTTTGAAGGAAAAGAACTTCGTCTGAAGCAGGAATATTTTGTCGTGGCCGCGACGCTCCAAGACATCATCCGCCGCTTCAAGACCACGAAGAAAGGAACACCTGCTCGCACGTCCTTCAGCAGCTTCCCAGAAAAAGTAAGTTTCCCTTGAAGAGGTGTCTGCTTCAGTGGAAGTGAGTCCTCCTACTTCATTTCTTAACTTTCAACACAATCGTTACAGTTTTCTTCTTCCCGAGTAGCGAAGCCTCCGACTTGTAATGTTTGCAGTCAAGAGATAAGTGAAGCAGAGCCGAGATCTGAGAGAAGAGCTGAAGAGATAATCACCATAAAGATCCTGCAATGTTTGCACTGCTTTGTAAAAATGGATTATTTGCCTGTTAAAGCACCAGCAGACGTAACGTGGAGAGAAATCCCTGCTTAGAGAGAAGCCCTGAGGATATAATACAATGATTTATATTAAACATTTGCACTCTCAAGTTTATCCTGTCAGTGTTTCACAGCTGGATCTTTAATAATACTAATAATTTCACTGTGGTCATCATAGAAGAATCAACACAATGTTCATGATATTTAATAGACTTAACTGTTTTGACCTTTAACGTTTGTACTTTTATATATGTCTCCAGGTCGCCGTCCAGCTGAATGACACTCATCCAGCCATGGCCATCCCCGAGCTGATGAGAATCTTTGTGGACATTGAGAAGATTGACTGGGACACGGTGGGTCCGAGTCAGATTCTGCACATTAAAATGTTTATTTATATTTCCTGCTATAAATCAAGAAATCATATACATGTCAAGCAAGTTAAGGATTAAGATTTTTGACTCCGTCCCCGGCTCTGCAGGCCTGGGATCTGACCAGACGCACCTTCGCCTACACCAACCACACGGTCCTCCCCGAGGCTCTGGAGCGATGGCCCGTCCAGCTGCTGGAGACGCTGCTGCCCAGACACCTGCAGATCATCTACCAGATCAACCAGGCCCACCTCGACGTACGTACCACCCTCATAGACAGAAAGACGTATTTGTAGTTGTAGTGAAATGTGTTTTTATTTTAAAACTCGAGGAGGAAGATGGATCCTGACACCACATAAAGCTGATATGACCTTTTCCATTAACATTCATCCAGCTGTCAGCCTCCATTTCTTCAATTTCAAATGTTTTCTTTGTAACCGTGAAACTAGATGTAATCACAAACTGATGAAAAGAGTCTTAATGTTTGCAATCAGAAAAAGAAGATACCAAGGCCTGCTGTCGACTAACCTCGTCAATTATGTATGAATCGCCTGAAGTTGTGTCTTTTTCTTTGCGTCTGCAGAGAATCGCAACTCTGTATCCTAAAGACGTGGAAAAACTGAGGAAGATGTCTCTGATTGAGGAAGACGGCTGCAAGAGGGTGAACATGGCTCACCTGTGCATCGTGGGCTCACACGCTGTCAACGGAGTCGCTGAGATTCACTCCAACATCATCAAGACTGAAGTGTACGTTTTCTGCAGCTTTATAACACATCCTGTTCTCATTGAACCACTTGATCCAGATCCTGTATGAACAATATCAGTGTTTCTATCGTTTTGTTCCTGTTACACCAACTTTTTTTCTTTGCTCAACAACTTCTAAATCGCGAACATTTCTCATTTTCTGCAGGTTTCGTGATTTCCATGAAATGGAGCCCGGCAAGTTTCAAAACAAAACCAACGGCATCACTCCCAGACGCTGGCTGCTGCTCTGCAACCCCGGACTGGCCGAGCTCATCGCTGAGGTTTGTTCAAACTGCCACAGCAACTGATAAATGATCAAGTGCCAAGAGACAGTTTGGTGGTTAAGACCCAGAGTCCTCGGCGATATATTCCCCCAGCTGTCGCTTGGTCGATTCTTGGCAGAGCCTCGTCTCCTAAATCTCTACCAGCCTGTGGTTTAAAATATATATGAGTGCAGTCAGTCAGTTTGTTTTGCACGCTGTCTGTTTCAGGTCGTCGGGGAGGATTATGTCAAGGACCTCAGTCAGCTGCAGAGGCTCAAGGACTTTGTCGACGACGCTGCCTTCATCCGCGACGTCTCCAAAGTGAAACAGGTACGAGTCCAGACTAAGGGGGGGGGGGGGGGAATAATCAAGTACATTTACTCGAGTATCGTACTTAAGTTCAGTTTTGAAGCACTTGTCGTGGGGGTTAATATTCCTACTTAACTTTCATTCCAATACATTCAAGTGTGTTTTTGCATATATATATATATTATATACTAATATATAAACTCAACATTTTCTGCAGAATGAGTCAAACCCTCCTATGATTCTGTTAGATGCACTTCTGTCCTCACTCCTGACTCACTGAGGTTCCTGTGTTCTTTCCTCCTGAGAACAGAGGATGTCACAACTTGTCCAAATTCCTGCAACTATCTCTGTTGTTCCAGAATTGATGTATTTGTTCTCTACACAGGCAGCTTAGAGAATTTAGAGATTTTATCTGACATGACATAGTTTACCTGAACTGATAATTTGCTAAGATTAAGCCTCCCATAGGATATTATTTGTCCCAGAACTCATAATACACAACCGACTGGTTTATGTTGCCATACATGGACAGTTTGTTCTAAATTTCCTGTTGCACCATAAAACCAGCGAGTTGTCAAACACTCTGACGTGTTTATTTCCTCTGCATGTCAGAGCAGGCAGAGACATTGAAGTGTGTTTAAATTGTTGTTTGCATGATCACATTTTACTGCTTCACACTCGTGCACCTGTCCGGACAGGCTGCCACCTCTGATTCAGCAACTTCAGTCATCTATGACCCCCTTCCTCATGCCTTTCTGATTTTCTCACAGGACAACAAGGCGAAATTCGCTCAGTACCTGGAGAAAGAGTACAGGGTGAAAATAAACCCGTCCTCCATGTTCGACGTCCACGTGAAGAGAATCCACGAGTACAAGCGGCAGCTCCTCAACTGCCTGCACATCATCGCCATGTACAACCGTAAGTGAACTCGTCATGGGTCTGATTCTGATGAAGTGAGTAGTGACATGACACAGTCTGACATGTCCGGATGTGGAAGAGGCCCCACCCGTCTGAGAATCAAACAAACGCTGAGAATCACCTGCATCTGCAACGTCAATCCAGTGTAGGAATTTTCCATGAAGTCATCAGGCTGGGAAAAACTTGAGAGCAGTTTTATCTGCAGTTTACTGAATTGTCTGAGATACAGGCTGCAGATCCTCCTTCACCTGCAAAGGATAAGTGGGTGTGTTGCTAATGATGATCTCCCAGACCTCCATTAGGAAACTGTTTTATAAGTATCATCATGAAAATCCATGAACTGTAAATTAAGACGTACGATGCGTTTCGACTTAGTCCCACGATACGAATCTTGTATATTTGGACCCAGAGTCCGAGCAGTCGTCCTCGGGGGATGGAGCCTCTGTATCGAGGTCATGGGCTCGACCAATCATGGGTCAGTCTCAGCTGTCCATCATCATGTTTCATCCCCAGTTTTAAAGCATTAAAGAACTAATTAAAAACAAACCTTAAATGACAGAAACCATTTTTGAAAAAAATCCAACTTTATTTACAGTCTATGTAAACATGTTGTTGTGTTGACCTCCTAAATTCAGAGGCCTGAGTGCAGGTGTAGTATTTAGTTTTTTGTTGAAACTGCATCTCTCATAATGAGTTTGTTCCCTGTGTTTTGTTTCTAAGGCATCAGAAAAAAACCCAAAGCTCTTTTCGTACCACGAACAGTGATCATCGGTGGAAAGGTACCAGCTCTGCCAGAGCAAACATGTCAAACAATGAATCACCGAGAAAAGACCAAGAGTCGAGTAGAACTGTTCTAACAGTAAGTCATCCTCTGTCGCTCTCTACAGGCGGCTCCAGGGTATCACATGGCAAAAATGATCATCAAGCTGATCACCTCAGTGGCCAATGTGGTGAACAACGACCCCCTGGTGGGAAACAAGCTGAAGGTCATCTACCTGGAGAACTACAGGGTGTCGCTGGCAGAGAAAGGTACGACGCAGAAGACTCAATTTAACACCAGCACCTTCAGCATATTTTTCTTTAGAAAATCAATGAATATGTGAAAGAAAACACATCTTCCTCAAATCAAAAGGATTATTCACCAAAGTTAATTGACCTATACTTTCTTCTTAAGTTCTAATGGCGGTCTGTGTTTTTTTCTCAGTGATACCTGCCACAGATCTGTCCCAGCAGATCTCCACTGCCGGCACCGAGGCCTCAGGAACTGGGAACATGAAGTTCATGCTGAACGGAGCTCTGACCATCGGCACCATGGACGGAGCCAACGTAGAGATGGCCGAGGAGGCCGGAGAGGAGAACCTGTTCATCTTCGGCATGAGGGTGGAGGACGTGGCTGCGCTGGAGAAAGAGGGGTAAAGGCTTCTTCTTACAAGGGTTAATAACCAAGAAAAATATGTGCAATGTACTTAATGTTTACAGTACATTACAATACACCATCTATTTATTAGTGTTTGCATATTCTTTCAATAATTCTAATGTCTGTTTACATCTTATTTATCTGTTTATTCAATATGTGGAATTTAATTCAGTTGTGTGCAGGATTCTAATTGTGTAATACTTATCTATTTATACTGTTACTTTTTCTATTTATATATTTTTTTACTTTCCTTTTATACCTACTCAGGAAACAGCATCTTAAATTATATTCCTGAGCTGGATCCAACTTTAATTTGATTCTTTCTGAATGACGATAAAGTAAGTTTTGAATCTACCTTTCATTTGTTCTTTGTCAGCTATGACGCGATGACGTACTACAAGAGGAACCCTGAGCTGAAACAAGTGATGGACCAGATCACAGGTGGATTCTTCTGCCCCCAAAATCCAGAGCTTTTCAAAGAGCTCACCAACATGCTCTTCAAATATGACCGGTGAGCAACGCTCCTGTCTCGTGGTAGATTTTGATCTTCAAACGATTGATGCTCCACTTCTGCACATTTGTTTTTAGGGTTTTTGAATTCATGGTGTCAGATTTGACAGATTTATTCTCCCTCTGTCTCCCTCTCCAGTTTCAAAGTGTTTGCAGACTTTGACGACTATATGAAATGTCAAGAGAAGGTCAGCCTGCTCTATCAGGTAACATTCGCCTCAGATGGACGTGGATCAAGTCGTATTCGCAAACATTTCTCTGGATTTATGTTCGTCTGTCCAGCTCCTTTTTTGTTGTCTTGTCTTTTCCCCTCGTTGATAGAAACTGTCTATTACAGAAGCGGCCATAACTTTAAATGTTTTATCTTTCTCTTAAAGAATCCGAAGGAGTGGACGAAGATGGTGATCAGGAACATCGCAGCCACGGGAAAGTTCTCCAGCGACAGAACCATCGCGGAGTACGCGACCGAGGTGTGGGACGTCGAGCCGACCGACCTGAAGATCCCGGCGCCAAACGAGCCGCGGGAGGCCATCGAAGAAACGGCCAGAGCTCTGAAGAAAATGTGAAGCTGCTTCCCAACGGAACGGCAGCTGTAATGTTTACAATCTGTTCTTCTGTGCCTTTCGCCTTCCAGTCACACGTCGCTGAGCTTTTCTAGAGCTTGTTTCAGAAATCACCTCAGCACCTAGTTTTGTTTTCTGAACACGTCATTTTCAAAGCACCTGATTCCAGGCACTTGCATTGAGACTCGTCTGTTACAGTCCTTCAACACACGCAGTCAGTGAAGAGCAGGGTCAAATATTTACAAATCACTTGCTCATATTTAAAATTCCTGGTGCACAGGACGTGGGGGGGGGGGGGGGTTCTGCACTTCAGGAGTTCAGTAGGACGTCAGTCACAGAACAGCCGACTCAACTGAATTTCTAATGTCATTCCTACAGGTTTATGCTGAATGTAACTGACTGAAAAAAAAATTACAGGATTTATTTCTCTATCAGTATAACTTGAGATTAGGACACAAACCTACTTGTGATCAACAGTATTTCTTCCCAGTGTTGAAATAAAAAAACTTTCTGTGTGATGTCAACTCAAGTGCTTTTATTTCATTTCATTTCAGGTTTTTCCACTTTTCGCAAAAAAAAAAGATGCACAGAAGCAACACAACGACAAAAAACGCACTTTCCTCGAGCCGCTACTACTGAATCAGCTTCTGTAGAAATTCCCTGCAACACAATAAGATGGAATAATACATTAAAACACATAATAATGACTGAGTAGAGCAAATACCTCCACCAAGGCCCAACAGTCACCTAACAAAACCATTTTTAAATTCACGAGATCTGCATTGTTACTTGTTCAAAAAATCTTCAAATAAAACGGACGGGAATGAAAACATAACTTCCTTGGCGAAAGTAATTAATACGGCCTACAGCACAGACGGAAATCACATATAAAAACTTATATATCAATTATCAATTTTAAAACCCACCTAACCACTTTGGACAGATTAGGATCTAAGTAGATGCTGCTGTGGGAGAATCCGAGGTGCGCGCTGTAGGAGACCATTTCAACGTGAACATCCGTGTTTTGTTCTTTCTGAGTCTGGAGTGAGATCTGGTGCAGCTGCAGACAGAAAGAAAATGTGCAGTAGTTCAGCAAAGAGGCAACAACACCACCCAGTGGGAGATGATCTAAAAAGAGATGACACTGCACCTTCTGACCCATGTGATAAGGTACAATGTTGTCGTCCTCTGAGTGCAGTATAAGAAGAGGACTGGTCAGGACCTTTAAACTGTGTAGAGACGGAGGATAAACATATTAAACATGTTAAACAAATCCATATTATGCACCACAGAAGCTATGATATAAACATTTTATCATGAAATTTGAGTATTTGAGTACACTTACTTTTGATCATTTGCAAACACTAGGTCGTTAGTTTCAAGTATGCTCCACAGCAAGCTCTCAAACCCTGGAAGGAACGTGTACATCTGGAAGAAGCAATGGTACAATTTAAAGAAAACAACAAACAGTTGATGTTAAAGGTTAAAATCTGTCAGTTTACTAAAATGTTTTCCTGTAGAATGTAGCATCTGGTCTCACCTTAGCGACCGGATGAGTGACCACGACGTCTCCAATTCTCGTGAATGGACCCTCAAGGATCAAAGCATCAGCAGCAGAACCTAAAACAGTATCAAATAAACTTAAATGTACAACTTTTCCTCACTCTTGTTGCATCTATTTGGGATTTAAGGCGGCAGCATGAGAAACAGCATTGCCCTAAAATTAAGCAGCTCAATGGAATTCAGCCATCGAAAGTTCACTAATTCACACCTGTTATTTTCCTGCTGTGACATTTCAAAAGGCTGCCAGTGAAAATGAGCTCACTCGACAGCAGGATAATAAGAAGTGATGAAGAAATAAGTATTTAACAGTAGATGCAAAGCCACCAGGAGAGGGAGGCCAATCACACACAGTCTTTAACAAAGCCCCAAGAAGAAGGATAATCAGTCATAATACGTAATATTCTGATTGTGAAGGGCCTTTAAAGACTTTAACTCACCTTGCTCTTGTAGTTTCACCGCAGCATTAGTTGCCACACTGCAACAACAAAAGAAACATGTTTTTAAAGTGGTCTGATCAAATGTTTCTGCAGTCATGTCTTCTAGTGTCATGATTAATGGTTAAGGTGTCTGAAACTGACCCGGAGCCGAGCGAGTGTCCCCAAATACAGACGAGACTCCCTCTGTTCTGTGTCTTTACCCACTGGTACAGGTAGAGGGCGTCACGGGTCATTCCGGCTTCACTTGGCTCCCCACTGGAGTCTCCATAACCTGGAGAACACACAAGTTACAGCCTCAGAACCGGGATCGCATCCAGGAAACACCGTGAGTTTACTGACACTAGAATAACAGCCCATCATAAACTCTGATCTGTTATGTTCACATTGGCTTTACAGGTAAAATGATTTTAAGTTCCTCTATAAAATAGCTGTAAGCGGATTTAAGTGTTTATCAATGTAAAAAAGAACTTCTCCTCTGCACACCTGTAAATGGAGGCTGCAGTATACATACAAAATAAATGATTAATATAGTAAAACAGATGATATATAAAATAAAATATGAAATATAATATATCATTGAAATAGGAGTAATACTGCTTACAAACACTTTTTTTTATCAATAATCCTTAATAATGTCCTTATATCTGCTTATAACTAAATCAAATTATCCTATATTATATTATTACACATCTGTATTCTTGTAAAAAAAACTAAATATAGGGACTTTAATTGTTGATGCTTTACTTCCACTGGGCCAAATGATGACAAAGCATTGTTTTTATTGCAAATTAGAAAATATTTAATGTTCTATAATGTTTACAAGCTATTCTCCAACAAATATAAGTAAATATATATATATATATGTGTGTGTGTTGGTTTGTCCACAACAATCACAGTCTTAGAAAGTATGAAAGTCCATTGTATTTAACCATGTTTTACAGATGAGGCCTTCGACCTCTATGTTATGCATTGTTTTTGTAGCTGACTTTTGAAACATGCTCTAAGTTTAAAATCATATTTACAAGCAATATCCATCCTGAAGAATCACGTTCTTAAACCAACGTGTGTATTTTGAGGCATTAAAGAAGGTTGAATGTCTCCAGGATGCCAAAAACATTATTATAAGGATTTCTTTTGTCGTATTTGACAGAATAAAGATCAACTAAAGAGCAACAACAAGAATCTTACCTCTGTAGTCTAAAGATAAGATGTGATACCCGGCTTCACTTAAGATCTGCAAAAAGAAAAATCTAATTTTAATCTTAAAGCTTTGACTTCAAAACCACCAAAGCTGAAATTGAGTTGTAAAACATAAAAACGTTACCTTCACCAGTGCTACTCTGTGTTTCATCGCCCTGCACAGATCACATTAGAGAGTAATGAGTACAAACAAACAACTGGCTTTCAGACTCTAACCTACAAATCCTTGAGTGCATTGTGCCTGTGGGTGAACCCAGGGGCTCGAGTAATACCCACTAGACTCTATTAGGATCAATTCAAGGGTTTCTACCCCGCCACTCTCATCCCACCTGGTTCCTGCGTTTCCATGGAGATAGATAATAACAGGACGGCCATCTCCCAGGGTCTCCTGGTGCCACTCGGGGCTTTTCCCCGCGGCGTCGTCCCATTGGCTGGCAGGGAGTGTATGCCTGTGAGACGCATTGGATAGAGAGGGAGCGGAGAGAAAGACTAAGCATCACGAACAAACACACTTGTCTTTCAACATATACAGTAGCTTCTCAAGTGGTCCTGTGCTGCCTAATGCGTAGATTGCAGTCCCCTTCACTCAGGGGCCACCTGTACCAAATATGCACGTGTTCGTGGTATTTTCCGGAGCCGGCGCACTCGAGTGGACACAAAGGGAATCAACCAACGACCCACCATACTCCCACTGAGATCCCCTCCTCTGGGTTGAGGTAGAAGTTGCGTGTGTGGTTCACAACGTCTTCAGGTCGGCCAAGATCCGCTGAGAATGGAAACCTCACTGCAGAACACAATGGCACACAAGGTCAGTATCCTTTTACATACTGTACACTTTGAGAATCAATAATCGTAATGTATCCTAGTGTCTCAAATTGTACACGGCAGCATGTGCAATACTTCGGTATCAGCACTTGTCACTTTCAGTGGAGTCGTACTGAGGGATGATCATTTTGTGTTACTAATTTACAACGTGAAAAAAGATTACAATTACAAAATGTAGATGGGCTGTGACAATATATTGTGTAGGAACTTGATTTTGCTCTACATGTGTGTGAATAGTCTAAATAATGCATTACTCAATGCAATGAGCATTAATTTGATCAATGTCAATGTAATTTTGAGAAAACAAATTTATAATATGATAAGGGCATCATCTATTGACTTGAACTATTTCACTAAGCCGAAAGTAGAGTATCACATCGCATCGTGTATCCTAAAGTATCGCAATATGTATCGTATTGTGTATTGTATCGTATCACATCTTATTGTATCATATCACATCGTATTGTATCGTATCATACTTTCATATCAAATCATGTTGCATTGTGTGAGGTTATAAATTGGTTGGTAATTAGGTATTGAATGTATTAAAAACCATGCATTTATTTGTTGTCATGCTGCTGAGAAACAAGTTAAAGCCGGTAGATAATTCACAGAAAATGATTTATGATTTTATCTAATCTATTGTTATCTATTTAAATACATGTGATTAATTTAGTTATCGTTTGTGAAATCCAGTGCACATTAACACTGATTATTCTGGCTGTACTTTAAGCACTAAACAGTGTTATATATATATAATATTACATCAACTGTTAATGATTCTATGCACATAGGTCAATGGGCTTTTTACCTCAATTCAATACATTGTGTGTTTCTTTAAATTAAAATGTACAAATATTGACTTGTGGTCCTCTAACATGGAAAAAAACCCTCTGGACTGGAAACACACATTACTTACACAAGTGAGCAAATATGATGTGGCCCAGAATACAGGGGAACAGGTAGAGAATCACCGGCACTGAGACGTAGACAGTGACCAGAAACCACACAGCTCTGTTCATATCTGCAGGGGAACCAGGTCTGAGCCCCCAAGTCCAAACACTGAGTCCCTGTGTGCTGCTTCACTGGGGATCCGAGGGAGAACCACTGTCCTTCCTCACGACACCAGCCTGTGCACTGCAGAGAGAAAAGAGGGCAACGTTCAGCTGAGCCTCCTCTGCTGCTATTGGGTCACCTCTGCTAGAATGAATCAAACAGGAAGACATGCAGAAATTGTGCCTGCAGATTAAAAACTACGACATGTATTGCAGGGATATTGTTTTAAAAAAATACAGACCTGTGTTGTTTATCAGATGCAGTCGTCCACCATCAGGGTTGAGACGCGGTAAATGTGGTAAACCCAGATTTATCAGCGGGTACAAAAAAACTCGTACTACCGGTTTGGAGCTGTTTCATAGAGCAAAACACGCCCAGCTGCCTGTCGCCATAGTGCTGCAAAGCACTGCAAGGCACTGCAAGGCCCTGCAAGGCATTGTGGGCATTGGAGTTTGATTCTACATCAACAAACTAGACGTTCAAGCACATTTTCTATTAAAGTCAATATAGTCACACATCCATGCACGTTTTAAATTATACTTCAGTGAGATTTTTCTATATTAAATCCTGTTTACATGCTATATTTTATATTATTGCTGTTTGCATGTTTACCTTTTTATTATTATTTTTTCACTCATGCTTCCTACATTTGACTATTAAGGGATTATATACAATATACTGCTATTTAATATACTATGGTGAATTTGTATGCATATATATTGCATATATTGAAAGGTCAATTTCAATATTTCCTTACACTACACAGTCTATGTACATATTCTGTATTTTTATTCATTTTTTTGTTTTTATTTCCATTTTTTATTCTCTTGTCTACCTCATCTGCTGCGAATTTCCCTGACATGGGATCAGTAAAGTCTCATCTTATCATATCTCATCTTTTCCTTATCTTATCCTTTTTATCTTACATTGTTTTATGTTATTTAATCTTATCTCATCTTATCTCGTCTTTTCTTATTGTATTTGACTTTTTTTGACATTAAATTATTTTTGCTTTATCCAAATTCCCTTTCTTTAAACTTCCCTCTCTTATTTCTTGATCTATCTTCTGCATGACATTGCTCTTGTTGCTGACCTGACCTGACCTTCTTCTCCATTGTCATTGTACCATTGACACTGTCACTTACATATGATTAAAATAACTTACAACTTTAACAACTTAAAACCTTTCTCCCTGTTTCAAGTCAGTTGAACCATCAAACAAAAACTCCAGCTGGATGATTGTAAGGTGAAAAGGTGCATAGTGTTTCTTTAGGTTGAACTTTATAGAATAATAACAATAATAATAATAATATATTTTATTTGCACAACACATTTCATACATAAAATACAAAGTGCTTTACAATAAAACATGAAATAAGAACAAGTTACCAATAAAACAGACTTTGGATAAAAGCATAAAACTAGCAAAAGGTATACAAATTATAATAATATGATAAAGATGATAGAAATAGGTGTGGAGTTATTGTCTTTTTAGCTCGTATTGTAGTTCCATGTCTCCGGGGCTCCGGTCCGCAGGGGGCCGGGCTGTGGCCACTCAGGCTCCCGGTCACCGCCCCTTCCTCCTCCGGCCGCTTTTCAAAATCCGCTCCCCAGCCAGAGGAGGATGTCACAGCCTCGGACACAAAGCAAACACCACCCCGGGCAGAGACGACACTTTCTCCCGGACACCTAACGAGCTCCCACGGGGCGAAACCCACCGGGGACCCCCCCCCATCTGTCTGTGCGGAGGAGCGGCTGAGTTCACCCGCGCGGGAGGAGGCTGCTTTTTTGAAAGAAAGTTAGTTTCGTGGCCGCGTTTCATCCGCAGATTTCCGCTGGAAACGAGGAACCGAGAGTCGCCCCGGGTCCGGACACTTTGGTGAGTGGCTCTGCGGGACGTTGTTCCCGCTGATACACGTTCCCCCGAGGCCGTTTGTAGGGGCCAATCCTGGGATGAAGTCCGGACGAACCTTTGAGCCCCAGCGCTGCTGCAGCTGCTGGATTAGCTTTGTTAGCTTAGCACAACACTTCACTCAGAACCTGGTTAATGTAGATAAACCGGATTTTAACATATTAACACGGAGCTTATAACAGTTTGAGCTTCATTCAGGTGCAGCTGCGAGTCACTGGATCAAGTATCATTACTAATAAGACTGTTTTCAGTACTGGATCACTTAGCATCAGGTACAATCTGATTTATTGACACTTTTCCTGGTTGTTTTTCTCTCTGTCTTCCCTGAGCTCATCGTCCACACTTTCACTCTTCACTGGGTTCAGTCACTGGTTTGGTCCCAAAGCTGCTCAGTGTTTTTAAAAATTCACACATGGCCTTGGAAATTGTTTATTTCAAACTAAAACATCTGCTGTACCATACTTTTAACTACCTGTGTCTAATGCACAACTTATTCATCTTTAAATCTGTATTTATATTTGGCTTCAATATTCTGCCTTCGGTTATTTGTCTTTTAATCACCTTACACTTAAAATATTTGTATTGTCAATATCTCCATTACCACATCTATATATCTATGTATCTAAAAAGTTATATAATTATAGGTATTGTGATGTAAAGAAAAGACAGCAAATTAAAGCAAATAATACAAAATATGCATCACACTTTTAAAGCAGATTAAAATGATGATGAAAGGATAAATGAAAACCGTATAACTGTTTATAATTTTAATTAAATAATCCAAATCATTCAAATAATGGGCGAGACTTCAAGAACCTGTTTTTTATAGATGTGAAATATGATATATATAAAATATATGATGGTCTTAAGGCTGTGTAGACTGATTTTAATTTTCATAATGTTGTTCCTCCCTATGCAAGAAAAACTAATGCAATATGATAAAAGACTATTTGGAGAATACTTTGATAACCGACAAGAACAGCCGGTTCATAAATATCTATATATTATGGGATATGTATTTATTTACTCCTTGGTTTGACATCTGCTACCAGTCCCACCAGCACCAGTGAATGCAGCGGTAGTGTGAGGATTAACCTCGTAGACTTGTGACCTGGACCGGTGAGAGTCTTTGGCCTCAGCAGCTGTGGGACCACTGACCAGGGGCCGAGCAGCAGGGCCACCGGGCTAATTGGCTCAGAGGCTGCCGGCACAAAACCAGTTTGAGGAGAGAATCATCACACTAACTTTTATTTTGCTATATTCTTCCCGACATGGGTCAGGATGGAGCGCATTTTTGCAAATACCCTGAAATTGTTTTTAATTCTCGACACTTTGCACAATTTCTTTCTGCCGAACCATGATTTTTTTTAATGTGTTTCATAAGCCACTCAAATGTGCAGATGCAGAATACTGATTTGGGTTTTGTGGACAGCCCATTGTCTGTGGTGAATGGGGAACCCCGAGTCTGGGGTGTGGGGGACACCTGGCCGAGTGCTCGAGGATCTCCGAGAGCAGCTGGAAAAGCTGGAGGGGTCGGGGGGGTGCTCACTGAATTGGATATATAAAGGCCCAAACTTGCAAATATGCAGGAATAAGCTTGAAGAAAGTTTATAGTACCAAGTAGCACAAAGGCCCTGAAGAAAGAGTTTAAAGTTCAATAAACACTAGAAAGCAAAATGATGACTGGCGCAGAAATGTTCTCATAAGAAGAAGTCATGCTTAAAAGATAAGTATTGTAAAAATAGAAGTAGTTATTTCCAGTCACGTAAACTGAAGTGAACCTCAAGCATCAGGTGGATGAACTGATCTGTTTCTATTAGTCATGTCATTGTGAACACTCTTCCTTTTTGACCCCCGGGCACTTCTCACCTTCATCTCTTTAAATAACCAATTAGCCACTTAGATCATTAAGAATCATTGTGTTTCTTTTATTGCTCGGAGAGAATTGAGGCTTCCTCTGCATTTAATTACCGAGCTGAGCTCCAGTCTTCTGCCTGTGCTTTGCTCTCCGTCGAGCCGTTCACATTGTTTTTCCAGTAACAGAAATGAGGCGTCCCAAATTCGGAAGAACAAAAACTTTCTGTCTGTGTGTAACTGATCCCCACACGTCGCCAGATCCAAGTTGGCAGAAGTTTCTGGTGTAACCTCCTCAATTAGTCCCCTGCTGCTTGTTCCACTTGGTTCACTGCCACCTTATTGCCTTTGTCCTTGGTCATTGTCACTAATTTACACCGTGTTTAGTCTCAAAACTTAATCATTTTTATTACACTAGGTGTCAAAAAGTCAGTTTTACATTCAAATTAATTAATTTGCTGATAATATTTATAAATAAATCAGAAATCTGTAAACTACAAAAACTATTTCTGTAATTTATGTTTGTCAAATTCTGCTGGTGGAGTATTTATGTCCCGGCTCAGTGTCCAGAGCGTCGTGGTCATGTCTATCAATTTGCCCGATTGTCTAATCACTATAATTGGATTAGCAACGTCTTGACCACAAATGACGCTGGAGCTGCGTGTCGGTCGCTCAGTCGCTCGGCAACACTCCCACATGAAGGTGCTGTCAGACAAACAGCCTGTTGAGCTCCATGTTCACTCTCTTGCTGGGAGTAGTTTTAATTGTAGTTTGACGAACTATCTTGTAAATATAGACTGTAAGAGACTTTCACCTTTTTTATCTGATTTTTATTTTTGGCGTTGTAACAGTGGAGTTCAATGCCAATGATGTTGTGGTACGTCGCTCTGCACGGACACGTCAGCTAAAATGCAATGAAGGGATTTTCTAAAGGACGTCTTTATTTTCAGGGCCGGCTGCTGTCCTGTGGGATGGATGACGGCCAAGAGCAGGACCAGTACGAGGAGCAGCTGAAGGAACTTTTTAACACTTTCGACACCAGCGGCTGCGGCTCCCTGTCGCCAGAGGAGCTCTCGGACCTCTGCCAGTCGCTGCGCCTGGAAGATGCCACGCCCACTCTTCTCCACGCACTCCTGCAGAACCAGGACCGCCTCACCGCCAGGGTGAGTTCACCCCCTCGGCCCCTGAAAGAAGTCAGTGTGATAAACCGTGGAAACGAGCGGTCACTGCACGTCTTTGTACTCCTTTGCGTGTTGTGGTGGGGAACCGTTGGGGGGTGATTTTCTCGGCATCGCTGTTTTTACAAGAGAATTATTGTTCCTCCTCTGATGTACATGTGAGCTGTGCCCTCCTGGCTTCCCTGTGTGTAGGGTCCTCTGTCCTTTCAGTTGGGCAGACGCCTGCGCTGAGCCACTCCAGAATTCAGGTCATTGTGTATCCAGGCTTTTTTTTTTTTTGGTGCTTTGTTGGTCGTCTTGTTGGGGAGAAAACGTGCACCCATCAGCCCAGGTGTCTGTCGTCAGGACAACAGAGCCAGACAATCAGCCTTCTCTGTGTGAGGGTGCTCCATGTGGAAATGTATGAAACGGGGAGGACACTGGTCAGATGTGTATGAATGAACTTATATTCACCAAATCTCCAGCACATAGATTTTTATCATCCGAAGAAGGATGAGAACTTACAAACTATTCACCTCCACACGTCTGCATGAAGTTTTGCATGTCTATACGCGTGTGCACAGACGGATCGGCTATTGTATGGCAAGTGCGGACCGTGTGTGGGCGGGGTAAATGTTAGCAGAGGGGCCAGCGGACTGATTACCTACCATCCAACAATAAGGTCAAAAAGAAGAACCCCCCCCAGCCGCCAGCCTCTGCAGCACAAAGAAAATCTCCATACTCAGGGTTAGCAGCTGTTGATTCTTGAAGTGTGACGTCCTCCACCCAGGGACACCCAGGGACACCCGGCCTCCGTCCTCACAGGGAATTACACCCAGTCTGAGGAATTTCATGAACATTACATTTTTTTTGTTTTTACTTGGCTTCACATACTCGGCATTGCTTGCATTTTATACAAAGAAGTTTCACATTTAGTTTAAACTTTACTTCAATGCATTATCTCTTTATTTATTTTTTTTATTTCTTGTTGCAGGTTGACTTTGACCAATTCAAGAATGCACTGATTCTGGTGTTGTCATCATCCATCGAGCCGCCTCAAGCAGAGGAGGAAACTTTCCAGAAACCAGGTAAAGTTGGGATTCAAAAGTTCAGGGAGACAAAACACCGGCAGAGTCCGATTGAGCACACAGAACTTTGTTTCATATCGGCATCAGTTTAATATTGAACTTTAAAGAAACCTCTTCCCTTCACCAAGTCATCAAAGCGGAGAAAGAGACTGTGTCGGCTGAATAAGTAGAACAGCACTAATGCTGATTCAGCTGTAAACAAACATACAGAGGCACTGAGCCAAAAGTGTCGGCCCAAACCAATTAGCTGTTTGCACCGTCATGGTTGCACCATTAGCACGGCCTGTTCTTTAGAAACAGGGGTAACCGACCGGGTGCTTATAGTGAAAATGAAAGTCGTCTTGTACTTTCTGTTTCACTGAAACAAATGTGATGTTGTTGATTCAAGAGACTTTTTAGGTTACCACTTTTAGAGAAGTAACTTCTTTTGGAGAAGTAGCTGCTGGAGGCTACAGCTGATAATACTCCCTGTATGTGACAGGAAATCTGCAGGTTTTGTAAAGGTTAAAAAAAGCACTGAGTTCAGTTTTCTTAAATCGGCCTTCAAAGGTATTTAAAAAGTTTTAATTTTTAACTTTGCAAATCTCTGTCCGCACCATCAGACCTGTAGCGAACACTGTTATATTGCTCATATTCATAATAAGCTCCTCCTGTCAATTTTAGCAAAAACAAAGCATGCATTTTCTTAAATAGCCATTTTTCATTGTTTAATCCAGACATTTATCTTCTGCTTCTTTTTCAGGTCCAGATAACTTTAAATTAAATTATTGCATAATGAGAAATTATCGGTAATACTGGGAGTGCAGGGAAGTAATAGATAATAAATAATCCTAGGTCATACTGTCTCCACGGCTTTGTACTTATGACTGTGAAATGCTATGTGCATGCTGAGATATTCAAAGTTTGTAATATTAAATTGAATTTAACTGCAGAATCCCTGTTTAACCATGCAGTCTGTTTATATACAAGCTAATATTCAATTCATTCTCCCTCTGTCCCCTCAGAGTCTCCAGAGATCCAACCAAAGTTTGTGAAGGGCAGCAAACGTTATGGCCGCCGCTCCACGCCCGACTTAGTGGAGCCTATTTCCGACTTATCTGAAGTCACCAACGTGAACCCAGCGGAGGGAGAGGATCTGGAGGACAACTATGACTCAGCCGTTCCGAGGAAACGTGAGGTAAAGGTCTAAGACTTTTTCCAGCTCCTGTTCTGAACCTCCAGACGCTCGGATCCTTATCGGCCTTCCGTCCTTGGATGTTCTGTGTTTCTCTGCAGCCAAAGACCTGGTGGCAACGCGTTATTCTTAGCTAATCAGCTTAGAGGTATGCAGGGTAGAGCCTGAAATGTAATGTAGACGCTCCCACACAGGATTCACAGAGCTCTGGTCATTGCATAAAATTGTTCTGGCTGTAAATAACACTGGGAGGATAATTACTGTTCAATAAGCCTTAGGTCAACAGGACGCATCCGCAATGTTTGTGTAGCATCGTGCAGTTTTGTTAGTTTAATGTTTCATGAAGCGTTTCTATGGGAGTCGCCGAGTGTTCAGCGTTGCCCTGAGCATCTGCTGGTTGACACGGCAACAGCACAGTGATCCATGAATTTACTGCCCATCATGTCCAAGTAGCTCAGAGTTTTCATCTGATAAAGAGTGAGACAGGTTCACACTGTAGTGTTTATAGTTAATATCCCCAGTGACTGCTGTCATTTGTCCTCCTTTTATTTAAAATTGACATTAAATGTGTCCCTAAGTCTGCTCAGGTTTTAGTGTGACAGTTACACAGCATTAGTTCGTCCAGCTCAACTCTCTGCGTGGCTCCTCTGCTTGATCTTCTGGATTATTTTAATCCAGCTCTCACTGCGGACACAGAGAGTTGTTTGACATATGTGAGGAAGCCTCCGCTCACACTTTGTCTGAGCATCAATGACCTGCTGTTGGAAATTCCTGCAAGAATTCATGTTTGGCTCTGAAAATGAAGTTGATATTTATTTATACTATATTTATTTTATTTATCTGTAGCCTATGTAACTAATAAGAGGAGGTGTCAGCATTTATTACTTCGAGCTTCTGAAATATTTACGATTTACTTTTTTACCTTTTGAGTTTGTTGGATGCACAAGCAATTTGAGGACATCCTCTTGGCCTCCAACATTCTACAGACTAAATGATTCATTATTAGAAACAATAATCAGCAGATTAATAAGTTATTAAATAATAAAAACGTGTAAGGTTAAGAATTACTGACCGCTACGGCTTTAGTGTTAGGTTTAAGACACCGGAGCCATTTTTCATACTGATGTTGAAGCGTGGATGTGCTGAAGAAAGCAGAATAAATCTCGACAAAGAAACGACTGGTCAACAAAACACCACAATGACGGCCAGTTCAGCTTGTGTGTGTGTGGATGGATGTGTTAATATTCCGTGTGTTGTCTGTGACTCCGCCCCAGAGGCCGGCCAGCGCCAAGACAAACACTATTTGAGACCCTGAAGTGAAGCGTGTCTTGGTGTTGACTAATCTAGGTTGGGACAATGCTACAATGTCCAGCCCGGGGAGGCCAGCAGATGGGGCTGGGTCAGGGGTGCTCTGCCACAGAGACTACAGGCCTGGCGCTCTGGGAGGAGGAGGAGGAGGAGGAGGAGGGAGTTTGGCCGTGAAAGAGAAACAATGAGCCCCACCACCCCCACCCTCCCGGATGCCTATACACCATGTATCAAAACGCCACTTGCAGAATCCCATCTGTTCTTCATTCCGTCACCGTCTACTTGCCAAACAATAGACGGCCACGAAGGGACTGGGCTGGAGAGCAGTGGGTCGCACCCAGTGGAACCCCTCCTCCTTTCATATTTCTTGTTTTTGGAGATTTTGTGCAAAGACTTTCAATTAAAAGAAGTTTTCATAATATTGATGATGATGATATGATTAAGAAATTATCTTTAAATCTTTCTGTGGGACTTGCAAACCTTTTATACTATTTCATGTTCAGCATTTTTTTAATATCCCAGCTTTTTATCATATCTTAGTCTTTTTCAGCACCAGTTTTTCCAGCTGTCATGGAAGAATTATGGGTGATAAGATTAGAATTTTTCCTGTGCACGTATTCAGAGAAGTCTGAGTAAGAAATGTTGGTCGTGTCTGTGTCTGACAGGAGGAAAATGAAGAAGTTTCTTTCCATGACGCATTTTTCTATTATCCCTGACTTACCCACTGACCCCCCCCCCCCTCAGGCCTCATGCCATCACAAAAGCTCCTGTGTTGTTTTGTGGCACACTCCAGGCCCCCCCCTTGCACCCGGATTCGACCTGGCCTCATTTAAAAACTTAAAATGCAGATTGTCACAGGAGATTGATCTGGCAAATTCTTTATTCAATTTCTTTTTGTCTCTTACAGCGCTGGAATGCCCACGAATCAAACACGGAGGAGTATGAGGCCGAAGGTACGACAAAGAAGCAGTATTTTTATTTTTATTTTAAAATTTTCCTCAAACTGTCAGTAAACAGTCACCGTCTGTTTTCTTGCGTCTAGGCCAGATGCACCTCTGGAACCCCGATGAGCCGAGTACACCTCGGGGATCTGTCGTTCCTCTGCCGACCGGTTTAGAGGAGAGGCTGCGTGAAGCCTGTGAGGAGCTGAACGTACCTTGGGACAGATGTGCCGATCACACGGAGCTACTCGATGTCTGTGAACATCTGGGCCTGGAGGTTAGTTAGAGACTCAGTGGAGAGGGCATTTCTCTCAGGGCAGACGTCAATCTCAGTAATACTCAATTTAAATGTGGGTTACTATAACTTTACACTGCATTTGCATTATAATGCAATCTGGCACAAAAAAGGTTTAAATTTATGTGATTTTATATTTGACATACACTCTCACATTGCCTTGTTTACTTGTTTTTCCTTTGATTACACTGTTCTCTCTCGAGGAAATATCGTTGCTGTAATGAAAACCTACTGTCCTCTTTCAGATAAATGAGGATTTCCTCCAGAGTCTAACTGGCGGAGGAGTTATGAACGTTCAGGAGCTCGTATCCAGGGTTGTAAACCACAACAAACCCCCCACACCCTCCGCCTCCACGCCCTACAGACAGCTGAAAAGACATCACTCCACTCAGGTACGCCCCCCCGCAGTTCTACCTGGTTACTGTGAGCACAATTCCCTTGTTAATTAATTATGTTTGTTGTTTATTTGTTGACGCTTTATTAAAGAGTTTTTACACAAATTGCCATGAACTGAAAAAGTTACGTAAAGCGAAATTGATGGTTGACAAAATAACGTTTCCCTTCTAGTTTCTCTGTAACTGAATAATTGAAGATTAAGTGTAAGTTTTGGAGATTGACAGTTTTTCCCTCCACGCAGCCGTTTGATGAAGGAGGCCGTAGGATTGCCGCCTCCTCTGTGTTGACCAGCACCATCGGCATGCGTCTCTTCTCCACCCTTGATGATGGAACAGGTTTCACTCCAGCCGAACACATTCTGGATGCCTGGATAGACGAAGGCATTGAAAACAGCACTGAGATCCTGCAGGTACAGCAGTACATGTATTCTTCTAGTTAGGGCTGGGGCCAATAATCATCTTTAGCATGTCAAAATTAAAGACATTTTAACAACTAATGACAGAAAGCATGTCATAATGTTTGTGCCGTTTTTAAGAAAGTTATTTACAATGTTGTTTTTTTTCCCAGGCTTTGAATTTCGACCTGGATGGCAAACTGAGTCTTGGAGATCTCACCATGGCACTTGAAAACGAGCTGCTCCTTACTAAGAACGGGATTCACCAAGCGGCTCTGGCGAGCTTCAGAGCTGAGATCAGACACCTCCTGTGAGTACGAGTCATCAGTGTAATGCAGCGCTTTGATTATGTTTGAGTAACTATATTCAGAATAATCATCTGCCGATTTAACAAGATGCATAAAATCTCCAAGATGATTATGATTTGTGAGGTTGTTTATTTTAGAATTTTCATGTTGCGTACCTCTGGTTTGTACAATTATTGTCCTCGTTGTTTTCTCATATCAGAGAGCGCGTAGACAGGGAACTGAGGGAGAAAGAGAAAATCCGATCCGACCTGGAAAAAGCAGAAAAGCTGAAAACTCAGCTCGCCACTGAGGTGGACGAGCATCACTCTGCGATTGAGCACACGAATAACCTCAAGCTCAGGTAAATATTATCTCTTATCACGGTCTTATAAACTCATGTTATGTCAACCAGAGGCCATGTTGAATATACAGATCTGTATCCGTTTTTTATGTAATTTTTCTGTCTCAACATGCATTATGTCACCTCTTGTCTCTGTCTCGACTATTGTACGTTTGAATATTGAGACATTGTGGATTCTCTGTGGCTACGTGTTTGCAGGAAGCTTGAGCAGGAGCAGAAAGAGAAGCTTGCAGCAGTGCGATCAGAGCTGATGCAGGAGATGGACCAGATCCAGCAGCAGGCGGGCCTGCAGCGAGAGGAGCTGGAGGCAGAGATCGAGAAGATCAGGGAGGATGAATCTTTTCTCCGAGACCACCTCTCTATTTCTGTGAAGGTACCACAGGGATTCTTTAGTGATGTTTATAATGTACTGTTGACCTCTATATTAATTACTCTTATCTCTTTACCAATTGATTTGCGTAAACTAACCAATGTCATGTTGTTATCTGTATCTTCCAGGAAAACAGACGTCTTGAGATGGACGTGCTGGACAGCACCGACAAATTAGTAGAGGCTCAAAGTCATATTTCAAAGCTTCAGACAAGTTTGGAGAAAGTAATGAAAGAAAAGGTACAGACATATTCTGAATGTACATACTGTAAGAACCTTTCTGCATTTCATAAAACTGACTTTTTGGTAGAACATGCCTACCTCTGGTTCTGTCCTATTTTATCAAAGCTCTTTATTTCTGTATTGCTGTTTGTAATTGTATGAAGTCTGTTCTTATTTTCTGTAGTTTGGAGACTTGGACCCTGGCAGTGCAGAATTCTTCCTCCAAGAGGAACGTATGAGACATCTAAGCAGTGGCCATGAAGCCCAGTGCAGGGTAATCTTTTCTTCTTGTTTGTGAATACAGTAACATGTGGTGACAGCAATATTAGTGTTAGAATTACTTATTTTAGTCATTAAATAATTCAAACATGTTTCTTTTTGTTGTAGGAGCTGCAGGATCGCATCGACGAGCTCCAGTCAGAGTTGCAAGAGTTCCACAGTCTTGGTCGAGTTCATCAGCCCTGCAACAAACCCCTGTCTGAAGAGCTGGAGAGTAAAAGTCCTGGAATGGAGTCTGATCCAGGTTCACTTACACCACGTTTACTTGAAATGATGTTAATGCACTTACAACTTTTCATTGTGAAACATTGACGTTTTGCACTGAAACAAGTCACAGCGACAAACTTCTAATTTTACTTTTCTTTCAGGCATCGGTTCCGAGGAGGTTCAGCCGTTCAGCATGAGTCTGGAGGCGGAGATGATGATGGAGCAGCTGAAGGAGCAGCACCTTCAGGAAATGGAGCAACTGCGAAACCAATTGGAAACCAAGGTACATTTAGAAGATATCAAGTAGAGACATTGATGCAATATTAGTAGTGTGAATTGAAGCATATAGCGTTTTAGTCATTGATATACGCTTTATATACACTTTATATTTTTTACTTTTCTTGGCTGCATCACAGATCTCGACTTGTTTGATGTTAAATAAACAATTAACTCCGGTGCCTCAAACCATTGTTGATGTTTTCTTTCTGGCAGTTTTCTTTCTGGCAGTGAAATGACATTAACATTTGAATGTCAGATGAAAATCTGTGAGAAAGCAATTAAATGCAATTCCCAAAATGTTAAACTACTCCTTTAATTCATCTACATTTGTTATTTCTCCAGATCAATGATTTTGATACGATGGTAGACCAGCAGAGGGCGACTCAGCAGGACCAGAACTCCATCGCAGCTCTCCAGTACCAGCAGGAGGTCCAGGCTTTGAGGGAAGAGCTGGCCAGCTTTCAGAGCCACGCACAGGAGCTCCAGAGCCAGCTCAAGCAAGTGGAGCTGGAGCGACTCTGCCTGGAGCGGAGGCCGGCCGAGGAGAGGGAAGCGCTTGAAAAGCTACAAGAGGAGGAAGTGGGAAACCTCAGGCAACAGCTGCTGGAGGCCCACACTTGCACCGCTGACCTGGAGGAGCAGCTGAAGAACCTTGAAGCTGAACAGTCTGAGGCAGATGAAATCCATCACTCTGAGATCGACGTTCTGAAAAAACAACATGCTGCTGAGATGAAGAAACTCGAGGAAGAGCATGTGGAACTTTCTAAAGCCCGACTGGGAGAGGAGATGAAGAACGTGCAGGAAGAGAGGGCTGAGTTGGAGAAGAGGTTCTTAGATGAGTGTGAAACCCAGAAGGAACAGTTGCAGCTGAGACATGAGATTGAACTGAAGGCGAAACTAGAGGAGGTGAGGTTGAGGTTTGAGGAGCAGCAGGAGGCGTTTGTGCAGAGACTCACGCAGCAGTGGGAGAAGGAGAGAGCTCAGCTGGATGAGCAGAATAATGAGTCTCTGCAGGTGTTGCTCGAGGAGGAGATGCTGAGACTCGTCAAGGAACAAGAAGAGAAGGACGGCAAGCTCACTGAGCAGTGGGAGACGGAGCGAGCTCGGCTTCAGGAGCACCACAGAGACACGCTGCACGAAAGAATTCTTGAGGAAAGATTGCAGTTACAAGAGCAGTTTGAGCAGAAAGAGAAAAGGCTAAAGGAGGAGTGGGAGAGGGAGAGGCTGCAGCTGGAGGAGGATTATGAAGGGATGTTCGAGGACAGGTTGAATGAGGAGAGGGAGAAGCTTGAGACTGAGAGAGAGGATGTGGAGAAGAGACTAGAAAACTCAATGGCGGAGGAGAGGGCTCTTCTAGAGGAGAGCCACCGAGAGGCCATGAAGGAGCGGACTGCGAAGCACAGCGAGGAGAGGAACGCACTCAGCAGCATGTTGGACAAACTGCGAGATGACATGGCCCAGGAGAGGTGAGGCTTCGGTGTAGTTTTATTTATCTCATGGTAACTTTTTTTAAGTGTACATCATTTACAGGAAAATGTCATATTTATTGCGCTTTCTTGTTGAGTTACAAATTTGAATTTGTCCATTTGGTTCTGTTCTGTTCTACGTTGTAATGTTTCATTCCCTGGTCTGTTTTGCTTACCTACCAACCCGACCTTTAAGTTTTATAGGTGCTGGTAGTGACGAACTGTTTAACTCGTTGTTCCAGTGTTTATACAAAGCTAAGATCTCCTTGCTCTGTTTACTGTAAAGACATGGGAGTGGTATTCTCCTTCTCCTTTAACTCAAAGCAAGAAAGAAGTGCATTTTCTGAAATGTTTGACTAATCCTTTTATAATAAGCTCAAATAGAAAAATGTGTTTGTCCCGAATTGTTGACATTATACAAATAAGAGTTTAATCCTGTTGCCGTAACATTCATTGAATAACCACGTACAGGAGGGAAATCCAGATCAGCTTCACCCACAGAATCAAAGAAGTGGAAGAGCGTTTCTCGGGTGATCAAGAATTGGTCGCAGAGCGTTTTCAGGCCGACGTGTTGAAACTCGATCAGCACTACCAACGTGAGCTGAGGGCGCTCTCTGAAAGCCACGAGGAGCAGAGGCGACACTGGGAGGCTCAGATGCAAGAGGCTTTTGAAAATGCTGAGGAACACAGACGACTGATGGAGGAGGAAATGGAGCAGGAGAGAGAGAGCCTGAATCGAGAGTGGATCAAAGAACGACGTGAGCTTGAGAGTCTCCACAAGAAAGAACTGGACAAAGTGATCGTCAGAAACCGGCAACTGCAGAAGGAACTGGATGACTTCATTAGTTTGGCCCAGACAAAAGAGATAGAGCTCAGCAGGCAGCTGAACGACCTCCATAACCGTCTCCAGGAAAGTCTGGAAATCAAAGACCAGCTTCTTGCTCAGTCTGAGTCCAAAGCTCTGCAGGCCGAGCTCCTGTTGAATCAAACGGTGGAGGATTTCAAACACGAGAGGACAGAGCATCTGAGCAACCAGTTAGAACTTGAGGCCAGATACAACGAGATGCTGGGGATTTCTGAGGGTCAGATAACGGAGCGGATTGGACTGTTGACGGAGCGAGACGATTTGAAGATGAAGATCGAGGAGCTGGAGCTGCTGCTTAAACAGGCGGCGGAGGACTTTGAACTTGAAAGGAAGGAGCTACAGGAACATGCATCTGTTCTCGAGGAGAAGTTAAAAGATAATGTTGAGAATGACAAAGACGATCTCCTAGCAGAGAGAGAGATGTTTACAAGAAGAATTCAAGAGCTAGAGGAGGAACTCGATCAGGTTTCAACCTCGATGGAAAACGATGAGAAAACAGAAATTAGGGGATCAAATGATTTAGTCACATTTACAGAGGAAAATGAAAACATTAGAGAAAGTATTTCTTTTTCTGGTGAAGAACAGAAAACTTGTCCATCACCTGAAAACCAGATCGATGATTTTGTTGAGTCCTCTAATGAAGAACTAGTTTGTTCATCACCTTTTCTGGATGAGACTGTAATGGATGCACTTGATGCTGAGCACAGAGGCCCTGAAGATATCCTAAATGTTTGTCAGGAATATGATAATGAGGTCCCTGCTACCGATGATGACTCTGAGGACCCAGAACAAGACAATCAAATGGCTCCGACTGAGAATATCGGTGAAGAAAGTGAAAATCAAGTCGTTTCTGATTGTCAAACTGGAGATTTGAACTCAGACGAAGCCGAAGACGACGCTCATGTTAGCTGTTGTTCCACAGAAACTGGACTTTGTAGTGAAGAAGGAACTAACCCCAATCATAGGAATATCGAAAACAAAAAAGAATCTGTTTCCGTAGAGATGCAGTGTGAAGCGGCCTCATCGCTTGAGGTGTTTGAAGACGAGGATGCCGACGAAGACGCTGCAGATGGTGAGAAAGAAACCGCTCGTGCATCATGTGAGGATGAGTCCAAACCTCAAGACGACTCTGGAAGCTTTTCCCACGAAGATGAGCCCTGTCACGAGACTGTGGCTGAACCACCGGTGCTGGGGGAGACAGGTGACCCTGGTGAACTGTCTCTGGAGGATCCTGAGGTTAATGTTTTACCAAATAACTCTCACCGCTATAAACACGAAGCTGAATTGGTTTCAGATTCGGACTGTGAACATTTAACCACTAAAAGAAAGGATGAGCGCGCTGACTACTCACATGATTGTCTGCAGCATCTGGAGAAAGATGGTGACTGTGAGAACCAGGACGCAAAACTCCAGGGTTTGTACAACACTGCCACAGAGGAGAACGTTCTCCTGCATGAGAAGATTTCTCTGCTCCAACAGAAGACGGAAATACTCGAGAGTCTCCTGGCTCATAACAGTGAGAAGATCAAAACTGGCCACCAGGTTCTGGAGGAAAACTACAGCCTCAAAGTGAAAATGGTTCTGCTAATGGAGCACGTCAAAGGGCTCGAGATAAAGGCCTTAAAAATGACAGATCTTCAGATTCGATATGAGGATTGCATGTGTGAAAATGCCAAACTGAAGGAGCAAAACTGTGAACTTGAAAAGAGCGTTTGGAGCCTCGAAACCAGGATGAACATTTTCCATGATTTTCAAGATGAGCAGCTTTCACTTGTGGATGAGATCAGCAGGATGAGGGAGGAGAACGCCCGGCTGTCAGGGTTGTTCGGCGAACTGGAGCAGCAGTATGAGACTCTCTCAGCGATGCATCCAGACGCCGGGCGATCGCAGAGCCCCACGGGAGAGGATTCCCTGGATCTTACCAGTCAGCCGGAGGTCAAAGTTCAGGCGGTGAGTGACCTGGAGAACTGCTGTGAGGAGTTTGAGAAGCAGAACTCCAAACTCCGCAGAGCCGTCACAGAGCTCCAGGACAAGTCGCAGACATTAGATGAAACAACGCAGGCCCATAGGTAACGTGCAGAAATACTAGGATCCCGTCCTCCCGTGTATCCTGTGGCTTTTCCTGGTCCCATCCCTGGTGGTGCTATGAGGAGCGCTCCTCTCTTTGTTCCCAAACACACACACAGTGTTTCTCCTGCCCGTGATTAGTGTCCTAATGCTCCTCAACCTCTGTGTGATGCAAAGAAAAGAAGAAACCGCAAGTTCAACGTGTGTATTTGGTAGAATAAGCTGCTTTTAATCAACATGTAGTGAAACGAATCTTGGAGATTCTGTTGGTTATGTTTTTAATGTAGCTTGTTAGAATCCATTTTTCAGATTTTTGTCTAATGGCTTGTTTTCTGTCTGTAGATCTGAGGCCTGTCGTCTCGCTGAAGAAAACCTTCTGCTGAGGCAGAGAATTGCTGCTTTGAAGGAGCAGGACTTGAAGGAGGCCCAGGGGGAGTTGACGTAAGAAATGCCAAATATTATTTTCAATTCCTCTAGTCAGTGGATTTTAATTTAGTTGTGTAAGATGATATCGTTTTTCATTCCATTGTTTTGATTTCAGACGGACTTTGGAACACTTGAGGAATGAGAAGGGCGCAGCTCATAAGGCAGCAGAACATTTCCAGAACCAGGTACTTTACACGCAACTTGTGTTTTTGCTGGATGTCTGTCTTCATTCAGAATGATGTCATGAGATGTCCATTTATTTCCTCCTGCAGATTGCGGAGCTGCGTTTGCAAGGCCAACAACTCGAGGATGAGAACGGGATCCTGTCGGAGAGACATTTCCAAAACATCGCTGATAAGGAGAATCTACGACAGCAGCTGGCAGAGCTGATGAAGGAAAAGAAGAGGAGGGAGGCGCTCCCTGCTGAAGATAAAAACAAGGTAAACTACGTTTTATAAAAGGAGGGGCGTAGTGGTTTCGTGGTGGTCGTAGTGGGTAGTTAATCGGTGGCTGTTTGTGTTAGCTGGCAGCGTGTGTGTCTTCACTGGAGGCAGAGCTGACCAAAGCTCTGGAGGACACTGCACAGCTGGAGGACAGGAACACCCAGCTGTCCCAGCAGCTGTATGACCTCAGAGAGAAGGTGAGAATGAGGCCGGGGACACGTCACATCAACCCAATCAAAGCATGGCACAGACACAAAGAGAAAGAGTATGAACAGCACCTAATTCATTTGAATTCCCAGTGAAGGTTTTTTTATTACAGTTGCGCTCGTCTTCTTGTTTTCAGGCAGTCAAGTTGGACTCTATGGAGAATAAGCTCAGCCATGTCCTAGAGGAGCGGAGGAGTGTGGATCTGGAGTCTCAGGGCCTCCGCAACCAGCTCGCCAAAGCTCAAGAGAGGGTGAGAGCCTCCTGCAACCACACATTCATTTTTATGTTGGACCATTTATTTGACTGCAGCAACTGCAGGAGATAACTTTTATTAAAATGTTTTCTTTTCTTTCCTCTCTAGGTGAAGACAGTGGATGAAACTTGTCAGGCTGTGAACCATCAAAGTTCTCGTCTCAAGGCCGACGTCCGTGTTCTGCAGAAGGAGAGGGACTCCCTCAAACGGGAAGTCGCCATCCTACACAAACGGCTGCTGAACTCCAACGACAAAGTAAGATGTTTGCCATCTTTTTTTCCCGTCTAATATCAATGCAGATATCTTACCTATATTTAGAACTCTATAACTATGTGAAACTCAATGGAAAAATGTTTTTTAGGGATCAGAGATGGTGTGGCATTAAACGTTCTTACTGAATATATGTAAACGATAGCTGAAACCGCTCATACGCTCTGTCTCGTCATGTTAAAGACACTGAAAAGAAAATCCTGGATCTACCCATTTACCTGGATCCATTTCAAATGTTGTGTGTTCTTCCTAGTTCATCCTCCACAAAAGTTTCATGGAAATCAGTTCAGTAGTTTTTGAGTCATCTTGCTAAATAACAAACGGCAGTGAATACCTAACCTCTAACCTCGTGGAGTTAATGATATTTAAGTGTAACAACCATTAAAACCAAACGCGCAATTTACAATCTGCAAGTAAAAGCGGGACAATGAAACATCCGTGTTCAGTGGAGTTGACCTCTGCCTTTGTTCGTCACAGAACCATGTTTTAGAAATGGCCTTGCACTCCAGTGGTCTGCATAGTCCGAGCAGGAAGCTGTACAGGGACGAGATGTCTCGGCTGATGGACCAAGAGCAGCAGCTGCTGAGGCAGGAGAACGAGCGGCTTCAGGCAGAAGTGCGAAACATTAAAGGAGACATGGTGCAGTCCAGAGAGAAGGTGAGCTGAGCAACTGACGTTAACTTTAAAAACCGACAGGCTGGCTCATGTATCTCTCCCCGTCACTAAACTGAAACCCTTTTATTCTCTGCTCCAGGTCCGTCAGCTCGATGCCACCATCTTGTCCTTGAAGCAGCACAGACATCCCAGTCAGTCGTTGCTGGTTAAGGCTTTGGAACAGGAGAACACCTCCCTGAAGCAGGAGCTCGAGGCACAAAAGGAACAGACCAAGGTAAAGCATTTCGTAAACCTTTGTTGTTTTTTTAACATGTGGAATCCTCTTAAAATTCTAATGACTGTACGTACATTGGTTTCAGGGCTGTGAAGCTGGAAGAGGACACACGGAGCTGGAGAGTCTTCAGCAGGAAAACGAGGCGCTCAAGGCCCAAATGGCTCGACTGTCCACACAGCTGCTCGAGGTACATTGTGATACCGACGTTTCTCCTCTTAATTTGACTAAATTATTACAGACTGTCGTGTCAATATGCTGCAACGTTATTGGTTCTGCTCTCGGGACGGGACACAGTAAGAAACCAAACTTTAGTAACCACTCTTTTGAATATTTGGTAGTTTTAGGTTGATGTTGGCAATAAGCACCGTCAGCATGGACTCTAGAGAAGTGTAATGCTGGTTAATGATTTAAAAGTAACCATTCATCTGATGTTGGGGAGTTTGAAATAGTCACTTCATACTGTTTCTGTCTCGGCTGTAATTCTCTCCTCATTGTTTTTTTGCTGTGTCCAGAGCTTCCAGGCTCACTTAGTCGGACTTCTGCCTCCGTCCCCTCACCGGATTCCCCGAGGACAACATCGAGGTGACGAGCCGGACAACATGCAGGTAGTGTACCGCCTGAACCTTCGCTGACTCCAGAGCTGAGCAAATATACACAATTATATTTTAATTTATTTGACATTTAACAGATAAGCATGACAAACTGCTTCATAGGAAGATGAGGGTTGTTGCATTATAACCAACCAGTGTGTGCTGTGAGACTTTGACTTTTCACGTAGTGTAATTGATATTTTAGCCCCTGAAGATTTGGTGCCGTTGCATCGTTGCATGGTTTTGGTTTTATTTTCATCTCCTGACATCTTTCTTCCACTGTCGTTATTTTCTTTTTGTCACATCTCGGCTGTTTGTTCTTATAATCATACATTTATCATAAATGCCTGAGAGGGACGTACATCTCATGTTGTGGATGTTTTTCGGGATATAATGGGAGTTAAATGTAAATACACCCGTTGTATTTCTGTCACTCTGGTTTAGAAAATGTGTCCACATGGAAAAAATCACTCAATTCAGGTGTTTTACGTTTTAATTACTGCTATTATCACTAAAAATCTAAAAATCAATGCAAGAATTAAAATCTATAACAAACAATATAAAATTTGAGGGATTTTTCCAAACACCTGAGCTGAGTGTGATATATTTTTATTTTCCATTCCCTTGTTTTCCTGCTGGTTTTGCTGTGCTCCTTGTTTTTGGTGATTGTCTCACATCCACCTCAGCACCTGCTTGTCTTCATCTGGTGTCGCGTGTGTGTGTAGTGTTTACTTTTTGGGTTTGGTATTTGGTCTGTAGTGCCTGTGTGTTGTTCTGCCGTGTTCCTGATCTCACCACCTGTATTTAGTTTGCCGTCTGGGGACTGACGTGAAGTGGTGTGATCATCGTCTGGGTGTGGTCCTGCTCACTGGTTTCCATTTGTCACCTTTTGCACAAACGTCTGTCACTTTCCATCAGGGAGATGTAGCTCATCCAGGTTTTTGGATTTATCACATTGTGTATTTTAACAGCAGCTGACATCTTGTTGTGTCATTTTTATCTCACAGTATAATACCTAGTTATCATAAACTTAGAAAGAAGGAGGTTTCTTCTTTGTTTACTATTGTATTTTTGTCCTTCAGCTAAGAAACAATGCACTTAGAAGAATGTTGTTTTCTAAACTGCATGAGAAAGAAACGGGCACGTTATTAATGTGTAAAGACACTTTACAACTCTTGGTTACAAAGATTTTATTAGATCCTTTCACAGTTTCGTGGTTTTATCTGTGTTTATGTTCATCATTATTTCATATTTCTTAATCTCATTTAGTATTGAACACACTTGTTTGTGTGTCCTCGCCACTATAGCCTGTGTATGGCCCCTGTGTTGGTCTTTAGACGAGTGGTCTGAGCTCTGGTGAAGTGAACCTACCTTCTCTCTCCAGGGGCCGGTGCCGGAGCAGCGGGCGGCTCACGCAGACAGCTACCGGCGGATCGGTGGATTGTAACCCCAGCGTCTTTCCCTGCTTAATCCTCTCTTGCCTCGGAGACTGCTCTCCCCTACTTTCTGCTCTTCCTCTGCTCTGTTTCGGAGCAATACAATCCGACCGGAGCACAAAATGTCAGCCCTCTCTGCATCCTTATAGGAGATTGTGAGCAAATGTGCCTGATTTGAAAAGGCCTGAATGTGTAATTGTATTTCTTTGCTGCCAGGTGGCAGGAAAACACAGGAAAAACCCATGGGATTTCCATTAAGATAATGGCATTACCATTGAAAATGTCATGTTTGTAAGACATGCCGTTGAAAATGTAACATCTGCATGTATTTTTTAATTCTTGATTACAGGGAGTCCCTTTTAAACACAGGGTACATTTTCTGGGAATGTTCGGTTTTGCACTTGTAACTGAGACGGGGTTTATTTATATATCAAATATCCTCCGAGGTTGAATCTCGTTCGACACTTTGCCTTATGATCATCGAGGCGTGTTAGTGTTGAGGCGAGGTTAGTGCCTAAGTCTTCTGAGCCTTTTCTAACAATCAAGCAATTTCAGTCTGTGTCCAGTCAGGGTTTCTACAGATTTCTTAATGAAGGTACCAGCTTCTCCCTGTTTGTCGTTGTCCCTGTTTTGTTTATGTGTGTATTTCTTCTCTGACACCACACACAGTCGAATGTTTCTTCAGGCTACCTGTCGATTTTGTTATTTTGTCGTCTGGGTCTGTGTGTTGCCGTTTGTGTTGCTGCTGCACGACCAAAGTAAATCACAAGTTCCAGGGTTGTGTTTTTTTTTTTTTTTTTTCTTAAACGTGGAGCGATCAAACTCATCACGTGACTGTTAAACTTTCGAATGAATCAGGTTTTTATTATTAGAAATTCCACATGAGCCAAATCATTGTTTTTCCCCAGTAGTGTGTCATGAGTACAATGTGTATCTATTATTGTCATATCTATGTTTTGGTTTGTGAATCTATTTTTTTCTTTTTTGCACCATGTATAGATTCACCTGAATTATATTTGATTTATTTTATTATTTATTTAGTAGAATCGTGTTAGCGTTTATTTTATTTATGCATTAAATTATTTCTTTGTAGGTATCTGGAATACATTTTATACCTATTTATATTTTATTTATTTTTCTAGTGTATTATCATCTCCTTTTAGAAATGTGCTAGAACTCACTAAATGCAGGATTAAAGACAAAATAAAGCATCTAGTTCACAACAATTTGGTCTTTATGTTGTTTCTGACCGAAATTTACACCAACTCAAAGTAAAGAAGATTCAAAATATATTATCATTTTATCACATTTGCAGCAGTTTGATGATATTCTCCGTCTCATCACCAGGACGACAGGCAGAGGAAGATGAAGAACATGGAGGAGAGGATGAGGGAAATCGAACTGTCGCTGCACAACGTGAAGCTGCTGCTCAAAGAGAAGGTTTCTCAACTGAAGGACCAGGTCAGTTATATAATAATAATAATAATAATAACTGTATTTGTATAGCACTACACAAGGTTACAAAGTGCTTCACACACAAAAATCCATGGCAAAATGAGGAATGAATTATAGTAAAAGGTATTTAGTTCAGTTCAATTTATATTATATATATATACATAATTGTGCGTTTTCCCTAAAATTAACTAAAAGAAAAAGTGCTCTGGTTATAGAAGATGGATGTTTTTTTTGTATAAATGGCCACAGAAGAATTTATTTAGATATTCAGAAGTGGGGGGGGGGAACAATATGGAGTAATTTTCTGCTAAAACAGTATTTTATTTAAATCCAGTAGTCAACAGAGCCTGACTATACTTCGATAATCGTATATGGGCCGATAAATACATCATTATTTTTCTTAATCAAACCACTTGAATGAAGAGACAACATGACAGACATTTAATTCACAGTTGGAAAAATTACTTTGCCTCTTATGGGATGATTCTCAGTCCACTGATTAAGGCTAAACAATCATATTGCGTTTATTTTTGACTGATATTGCAAATACGATACAACAGTCATGAAATAAACATTTTTTATTATAATATTGGAATTATCAAACCCTTTATCGTCTAATTTTTCCAGCTCAACAAGAACAGCAAAGCAGACGTGCTGATCGAAGACCTGTATGTGGAGAACGCTCAGCTGCTGAAGGCTCTGGAGATCACCGAGCAGCGGCACAAGATCGCAGAGAAGAAGAACTACCTGCTGGAGGAGAAGATCTCCAGCCTGAACAAGATCGTACGAGACCTGAACCCGTCGCCCCTTCCACCTCTACCGTACCACTACAAGTGTTCATAATGCAACTCCTAAAAAAACCTGCTCAGGACATGAGCAGCACTCTGAAGTCGACCATTAACTGCACAGCTTCTTTCTCATGTCCTTGGAGATACATTGAATCTTTTTGATCCAACCAAATGGATTTTTAAAGTTTTTATTTGCGTATTTTAACTTAAATGTTACTATTAAATGTCCAGTATTTTTTTCGGATCAATGAAGAACCAAACGTGCTATTTTATGATTATTTATCATGAGAATTAATCTTGCAAAGCAGAAGCTGTTACTAATAAGTGAGTAAATATTTTACCACGATGCTAAACCTCTCTGTCGGAGGAGATAAGTTATACTAAAGTGTACTTTTTATACAAGTGTTCTTTTGTTGTCAAAGAGATTGTGTTCACCTCACGTCTGTCCGTCTGAAGCCTTCACGTACGGAAGAATCACAACAGGACGGGCAAACAACTCTGTGACCTTTTTCAAGGTATTTGCCCACATGTCAAACTTCCTGGAGTTACGTTCACTTTGTCAAGTGTCAATTCCCCTTATTTATGTTTGATAGAACCTTTTTATCTGTTGCAATATGTTAAGTGTCGGTAAAAAGCTGCCATTTTTTCCGACTGCACAATAGTGAATGTTTTTTTTATTAAAGTGAAGGATGATGACTTTGTGGTGGATGCAGAGTAAGCACTAAGGTGGAGAACAGGGTCATGTTTTGTGCTTTTAGTATAAATAATAAATATATAAATTGTTTTAATCTGATATTGTGTTTGATTTATTTGCTTCTGCTGCTGTTAAGAGAGAGTTGTTTGTTATAAGATTTTTATTTTCCTCAAGCAGAGCAGCAGTGGTCAAACCTATATTTGGAGTTCGCCTTTATTACACGCTTTTTGGTAAATGTTGAATGTTTCTTTTATTTTTTTATTTCTTTATCTTCATCCTGTAAAAACACAACAGATCTTTACCTGGAAGGATTCTGTGAATTTCTTACACAGACGAAACTATTTCACTAAATTCAAACTTTGACTTAGAGTAAGCAACTACTGCTGGTTTTCAAAATAAAAGCGTAGACACTACATAATATGGAAATGAGATTTTATTTTATTCAAGTGAAGTCATAAATGAAACTCCCACTAAAAATTTGCATTTTTACTGCATTGATTTAAATATATTTCAACTTAGAATTCCCATAACTGTAACTTGAATTTATTTAAACTCTGACACTAGTTCAAGACTCTTTGAATTTGATTTAATTGCCTCTTGAACTAATCAATTTAAATAATTATTTCATTTTTGAATTTTTGCCCTTAATGCTGTGTGATCTACAAATTGCTTTTCATTTGTTCCGTCATGCACATTATCTGTATAACGTACATGTATACCAATTATATCATATAATATATTGTTCCACATGTTTGCCTCTTATTGTGAGTATATAGATCTATATATATATTTGTTTTTTCCTATTTGATGTGTTTTCTTAATTGGCAGTGCATTGATCATTAATTGACAGAACGTTTACAGGACTGCTGCTTTTATTGTGACGCCCGCCCGTTACCGTAAAGCCCGGTGTAAACGCGCGGCCGTGAAGCGGGGACCGCCCTGACAGAGCGGCGGAGGCTGACTGACACCGAGGCTGAAAACATGTCGACTCTCCGGGCCGAGCCGAGCGAACGGGACGGTCGCACACACGCAGGACTGAGCCATGGAACCACAGCGCCGCGTTGTTGACGTCCCTCCGAGCCGTGAGTGATGCTCTCGAGAAAGAAAAGTAAAAACGAAGCGTCCAAACCGGCCGAGGTTCACGGGAAGTATGTGAAGAAGGAAACGTCGCCGCTCCTCAGAAGTAAGTTAGCCTGCTAGCTCCACTTAGCATCGGCTAGCCTGCCCTGCGAAAGTTAGCTCGGCGGCGAAAAGTGGCCAAAATAACAGCGACGCTAAACATCTGGAAACGTCATCATGTTGACTCACACGTTTATAAAACAACTGTTTTGATCCCAAACTGTTTTTTAAAACCCGAACAAGTCGCGAACCTGCTAACTAGCTGCCTGCTAAGCTAAACGATCATCTGGTTGCCTCACTGACATCAGCTTGCAGGGGCTAAAGTTGTGAGATAACGGTACAAAGTATCAAACTACGAGTACAAGTACTACATAAAGTCCATTAGTAACATGTATTCTGTCTTTTTATATCTGTTTACTAATAATAACAAGTCTGGGTTGTCGCTGGTTAGCTTACGTTGGTCTTTAAGTAGACATTGAATGAGTGTTGTCATCTGCTCTGAGCTGTTTAAACTGGGCTACTTTCACTAAACTGGTATTTTAACCCACAAGCAATTTGCTTTATATCATGTATTCATCCTCATTACCTAGTAGTAGCCGAGGGAAGTATTATGAACTTGTACTTCAAAAGTTAGTTGTATTATCAGACCGAAGCCCTCTGTCCTTGAAGTAATGGATTATATTGTTGTGTCATTGATACTTTTCAGTACAAGTAGAAATGTTCTATTGTTGTTATAATTTAATCTATTTCAGCCACATCATCCTTTCCTGTGTATTTAAAATATGTATGTGGGTGTAGCTGCAGCTCTGTTGGCTGGTAAGTCAAAAGAAATACAGTGTTTTGCTCTGAAATGTAGTAGAATAAAGTAAATGCTCAAGAATGGTACAAGTACCAGAAGGTTGTTGGTTCGATCTCCCCCATCTGTGTGCCAAAGTGTCCTTGGGCAAGATACTGAGCCACAAATGGCCCCTGACGGCTGTGCCAGCATCGAACTGTACTGTGTGTAATCTGTCCTGTAAAGTACTTTACATCAAGACTAGAAAATCGCTATAAATACAGATATTTTACCACTAACTTGAGTACGTGTACTTGGTTAGATTCCTCCGCTGCCCATTTGCATTACCACTGTGTTGACAAATACTGACAGTTCATTTGTTTATTTGTTTGCAGATCTGATGCCCTCATTCATCCGCCATGGACCCACTATTCCCAGACGCACAGAGGTCCCTCTGCCAGAGATGGGGCCCTCCGCATACCCTCCTCCCAGCCGGGAGCCCGTGGTGTCCCGCAACCAGAGTTTCCTCCGCACCCCCGTGCAGAGGCCCGCACATGAGGTGGCCCGCAGAGAGAGCCACCGCATGTCAGCACCCCCATACCTGCCTCGCAGTCTGGGGGACCTCCCCCACGAGTACGGAGGCTCCTCACAGTCTTTCCTCACAGACGTGAGCCCCATGTCTGAGAATGGAGACGCGGGCCGGTATTATTACCCCTCTGAACCTTACTATGACAGCCAGCAGCAGCAGCAGCAGCACCAACAACAGCAGCAGCAGCAGCAGCAGCAGCAACAGCAGCAGCAGCAACAACAGCAGCAGCAGCGTCAGCCCATGATGGTCCCAGATCGCTTTCCTGAGGACTATAGATACTATGAGCACAATGAACACAACTTCCAAAGAGTTCCCCGACAGCACACTCCCCCAGCTCCGAGCAGACCCCCTTCAGGTAAACATTGTGTTATGCTTCTCACTTTTTTTTACTGTTCTTCTCTGGAGAAAAAAAAACAATAAGCAGTGACAGGGAAGTAAGAAAGGCCATGAATTGTATTTTTTGAACTGCACACATGCTTTTTTATCAAATTCTGTGGTATGAACACTGAGCACGGTTTAATTTGAAGGGAAATCACATCTCACCAGCAACTTTTCAGACTTTTTTTTTACTGAGAAAACTCTTGGATCCAGTGAAAACTTACTGTATGATTGCTCGTATGGAATGACAAGGTCTTCTGCATGGGCTGTGGACCACACATCTCTGAAAGGAATGCAGACGGGTGGTGGTCAGTGTGCAGCTCAAAAGAGCAATTTTATCTCTGTCTCTCTGAGGAATTAAACTTTTTTTTCTCCCTAGTGTTCCGCATTGTAAACATCAGTGTGACGTCAGTGTGTAATTTCCATGAGATTGAATGTTTTGGGGGTTCGCTGGAATTTTCCATTCCCCCCCTCAAATGATCGTGAACCTTTTATTTTGTGGCCGACTATATGGTTTAGTTTTATGTCTGACTATCACATATGCGGCCTTGTTTGGAGCGAAGCTAAACGCGCATTAGGGGCTCTGCATTTTTCACCTCGCTGTTTGATGAATCCTTCTGCTGGCAAACTAGTAATTTGTCGACCGCCTCCAGTTCAATGTCTCAGCCTCAACCTGCTCGTTTCTATGAATCATCCGTGTCTGCAGAGCTGTTCCCTGTGTAGTTACATTGCAGACGTAAGACTAATGAGTTGTAAGCAGAGACGTTCAGGAGGAGTCATCTCAGCAATCAGCTGATTCTTCCCTTGGTAAACATTTGTATTAAAGGAAATAGGACTCTGCTTTCCATTTATATATATATATATATTACATGCTTATAATCAATGTAAGAATATGGGTAAGACCTGCATTATACATAATGTTGTTCTCCTTTTGATTATTGTACTTTACAATAATCTGATTAGCTGCTAATTTGGATTTTTACATCTATTTTCTCCTTTTTCAGAAGCATTTCTGAGCTGTTTTCTGAAAAATCCCTGTTTGCTGTTATAACCCATAATACACCAGTTTTTTTAACAAAAGACAACATTTACCAACAGTCTTGTTCCAGATCTTTGTTTATAATTCATGTGTTTGGTGATCAATGACTGAATCTGCTTTCAGACATCTACTGAACTGAACTAACTGCTGAACTAACAATAATGTCCCAGTAAGTTGCTCCAGACGTTTTCCAGAACTGTTCCTGCCTCCTGGTAAAATTACAGAGTGAGCTCAAGAGAGAGTACGTCAGGAAAATATCCAGAGAAGTGAGTCGGTGGGTGTGTTGATGACGCTTCTAACACACGATGGACGCAAAACTGAAATAAACCTCAAGAGAATACAGATATCTCAGGATGAGAAAGAGGAGCCATACACGAAGAAGACGCCAAAGAAGATGTCAATAACGAGATTCGAGCGCTTTTGGTGATAACGGCCGACGCCAGTGTGCTGTAAACAAAAACATGTGACTTCACCAGGCTGAATTTACGCGTCATGTCCTGCCACCAGACGCCTGAACCTTCTGGACATTATCCTGTTGATGTGAACGTGTCTGACTCCTGCTTCGTTCTTCATATTTGAAATGCAAACCCAGGAAAAATGTCTCGACTTCATGTCTGAAAGCGGCTTTAACATCATGACAACTCTTGACTTTATGCAGTGAAATTCCTGTCAGGCGTTCAGTGAGTATGGCGAGCTGCCATTTTTCTGGAGAAAAGGGCAGAGATGATGATTATGATGATGATGAGGAGGAGGAGGAGGAGTGCATTTCTGAAGAGCGCGCTCACATTCCGTCCCTTCACTCAGCAGCTGGCAAAGAGCTCCGGCTCCGTTGCTGTCACTCTCGTGCAGAATTTATCAGATTGTAGCCGCCATTTTGCTGAGACGCTTCATTCCTCGCACATTCTCTAGCGTTTCAACCGTTTCTGAGTCCCTGCAGGCGTTTTTTATATTTTCAGTCACAACATTTCTCACTCGGTCTGACTCGTCCTCACAGCTGTTTGTTCAACATTCCTCGCTGACATTATTCACCAGTAAAAGTACAGGAACTCTTCTTTTTTTTTGAGCGAGCCCACTTGGCTGTCGGCTCCCTCGGGGTGTTGGGGAGTTCAGCGGCTTGTTCTCTTCCAGTGAAAGCCCCTGTGTGTGTGTGTGTCTGTCCATGCAGAGATCTCTGCCTTCCTGTCCAAAAGCAACAACACTCCCATTTCCTACCATTCATTAAACGATGTCGGTCAGAATAAGATGCTCCGTCACATCAGCCCCGAGAGTCAAAGGGATTAGGCCCCGTTCACAATCACTGCACTGCTTAAAACGGCATCAGTCATGCTTTAAGTAGTGATTCATTGCATTCCTCTCTTATCCTGCTCTATGTACAGTTGCCACATCAGAGGGACTTTTCTGAAAACTGTACATTCCTCCGCTGTAAATGTCATTTTCCCACACATGCTGTTTTTTAAGATATTTTTGAAACATAGTTCTTCTGTCCCTGAGGCCCAGTTAGCGGGCAGCTGCTCTGCCGTGTGTTTGTTCAGACTTCGCTCCCTCTCTCTCTCTCTCTCTTCGTTTCTAAAAAGAAATGTTTGTTTCCTCAGGCATAGGTCGAATACAGGCCAAATCCCTGGGGAACCTCTCCAATCTGACGGGAGAGGACCTCCCACTTCCGGCCGGCTGGACCGTGGACTGGACCATCCGTGGCAGGAAGTACTACATCGACCACAACACCAACACTACACACTGGAGCCACCCTCTGGAGAGGGAAGGGCTCCCTCCAGGCTGGGAGAAGGTGGAGTCAGCCGAGTTCGGGGTCTACTACGTGGATCACATCAACAAGAGGGCCCAGTATCGCCACCCCTGTGCTCCAAGGTAACTTTTCATACTATTTGAGGGACAAATCCCTAGAAAATGTCCTTAATGGTGTAAGTTTAAACAACATAATAAAGCTACTTACTTGAGGGTTTACTTGTGTCTTCCAGCGTCCCTCGCTATGATCAACCCCCACCACTACCACCTCCTGTGACCTATCAGCCACGTCCCGTAGATAGGAACCAGCCGGTGCTGGTGCCAGCTAACCCGTACCACACAGCTGAGATTCCAGACTGGCTGCAGGTGTACGCCCGTGCACCACTAAAGTGAGTACCTCGCATATCACACCCACACAGACAACTTCCAGTGTGAAATGCATGAGTGGATGTGTTTTATATGGAAAGTCTTGACTTCTTGGTATTGGAATATTAAGGTATGCCCCACCCGCTAACATGGAGGAGGCATGGTTTATGACCTATACTGCAGCCAGCCACTAGGGCTTCACTTTTGGGGACCTGTCCTGTCTTCTATCACTACTAGTTGTTCTAAACCCGCCTGTTTGGAATGGGCTGTTTGTTTGGCCTGTGGTGATGATGGAGTCGCACCAAATAAAGACCTGAAGCTGCACCACCGCTTCTGCACAGAGAGCTGTTCACCTGTTCGTTCAAAGTTCAGTGAAGGCCTTTAACAAGACACGTGTCAGGTGTGAAGCCGGTAAGATGAACGGCTCTAGAGATAAGCCAGCCACATACAGACAGATGTACAGTAAGGGAGCCGGTCTAAGGTGCCGATTGAGAACAGAAACTTCGCAGCCTACAGATAATTCACCACCGGTCTCTTTCCTCAGGTACGACCACATCCTGAAGTGGGAGTTGTTCCAGCTGGCGGACCTGGACACGTATCAGGGCATGTTGAAGCTGCTCTTCATGAAGGAGCTGGAGCACATCGTCAAATCCTACGAGGCGTACCGACAGGCACTGCTGTCCGAGGTGGAGGCCCGCAAGCAGCGGCAGCAGTGGTATGCCCAGCAGCCCAACAAGAACTTCATGGGGAACATGTGATGTGTATGTGCACTCAGGATGCCGCACCGCAACACGCCCCTCTGTGGTCACCACAGTTTGGGAGCGGTCAGGGTTTCTCTTTGAAATCGTGATTGACTCTTAATTGCCTCTTTACCAAACACATCTGTGCCTTCGCTTGATCCAAATATATCAGCCAGGAAGTTGAGACGCACGACAGCGGGGGGGGGGGGGGGGGGCTCTTCTCTTCCCTCCCCTCCCCCCGCCCCTAATATGACAGGATTCTTGAATGATCCTGTGATTGAAAAACACTACAATGAAGAAGAAGAAGAAGAAAAAAGACGTATAATGTGCTACATCTGGGGAGACTGCCTGCGGTGCCCTTTACAGCCACTGCCCCGAGAACCGAGTTGCTGTTTGGATTTGAGTTTTAAAGACTGAGGAGAACAGAGACTGAAAAACCCGTTGTTGAAAAACACCCTGAGATTGTGCCTTCTTTTTTCTTTTTTTTTTAAACGAATAAAACGCAGCATTTTTACAATGTCTGCTCATATCGTGTATCCACCAGCTCCTACGTCATTTTTTCCTCTGGGAGAAAACGACCGGCAGCTTCTTCTAATTTGTTCCCATACGAAATACTATTTTTCCTTTTGCTTTGTTACCCTCATAAAACTGAAGCCACAGTCTTTTTACACTACACAAAAAGTGTGCATTTTTTCTTATTTTATGACAAACTGTTTGCTTTACGAGACAATCCACCAAAACTCTGAACAGATATTTAAGTTTTGATATGAAACGCGTCTTTGCTTAAAGACCTTTTGACGGATGGCGCATCACAGTGGATGCAGTGGTTGGAGCTTCTCTTGGCTCTTTGGCATTACTGTAAGTCAGGAATATACTTGTGTTTGTGTACAATGAAACTTAAATAAGCTACTGGAACGTTTTTAAAACACTACAGAAGACACAAAGTTTGCCAAACAAGTGCAATTCAATTTCTCTCTAGATATTTCTCGCCTCGTGATGCCTTATTTTCACGGACTGACACGTCTCTCTTGTGAAGCGCAGGTTCTTGGAAGATTATTCTATTGATTAACAATAAATTAAACATTTTTTTAAGATATTCAGAAGTGTCCTTAAATCTGAGGTATTGTCTAGAGAAGACAGGAGTCAGTGTTTAACTATGTTTTAAAAAGTTTACGACTCTAACTTATAAACCGGGGTTTGGTTCTATTTTGAATATTAAGTAGTTTATAGTACATTTGTATGAGAATTTCTGAATTTCCATACACTTCTGAATTTCCTAAAAAGACGTGTGTTGCAATAGAATAAGTTCATAAAGAACCTTTTGGCTTCTCTAAAACGAAAAGTCTCGATCACATCTTTTCAGAATGGTGTCAACAGCAGTTTGTACATATCTCATGTTGTGGATTACAAATACAGGACAAAAGCAATAAAGTCTGCAGTGAAGAAAAACACACGTCTGACTTCACAGTTGTTGCCTCTTGTTGCCTGTTTACTTTGACATGAAACCTAGAAATGGATTTGAGTTTGAAATGTAAAGTCACCTGTAGAATCTGCAGCTCCTCTCACCTGTAAGGAGTCTCTGCAACTCTGCGTTGTTTCTGGCCACAGCAGGAATCTTGATTTCACCAGAGGAAGCTGCAACAAACCCTCTGAGCTCCTCCCTCGAGCTGGTTGAGACCAAAGACGGAGTTTAAAGACTGAATGTTGGCCTTGGATTCGTAATTCAAAGAAAACTTGTGTCTGTTGGATGTTTTTAAAAGGTGATTATACATCAGTGATGTGTTCACAGCTCAAATAGCCAAAAAACTGTTATTGTAGGTGTAAATAATAGAAAATGTATCTTACCAAGTATTTTGTATATCAGGCTTAAATCCCCCTCATTACCAAGGAGGGGTGGAGGGGTTTGTTTAAGTTCATTCAAGTTTTGGGGAAAAAACACATAATACATCAAACAGTATTTTTATTTATTGAAATGTGTCTACGTGGAATCGTTCAAAAATATTACTCAAGGCTAGTTTTCATTAATTTGGTCCAACTTTATTATTATGTCTTTGTAACTGAAACGTTTGCAGTACATGTGCTGAAACGAAGCCGTGTCCACCTGGAAGAGGTCGATTTCCTTTCACCTTTCAGTTCGGTGGATTTAAACGAGTCGATGAGGGCAGTTTGAGGAACGAATTCTTAAAAATCCAAGAAAAAAAGTCGTTGGGGTTTCTTTTTATTCCTGACAGACCAAAATCTCCAATTAAACGTAAACGCAACACAATTGTAAACAAAAGCTACTTTTCTGACACGAATGGACACGATCACTCCAGCAAAGTCATGAAGAAAACGGGGGTTTTAAAAACCTCAGGGATCTTAAAGCGGACTGCGATGGTTCCTTGTGTGAAGGCCTCACTCATGTTGATTATACGCTGTGGAAGACTGGAGAAGCCACCGTGCTGCAGAGCCTTTAAATCTTCAACCCTTGAGGTCAGACCTCAGTATAAACTCGCTAAATACGCATGACAGTGTTCCTGTTCTCTCGATGACCAGGGGGGGAAGAGAAGAAACCATTCGAAACGCTGCAGCTGGACATGACGTGTTTACACTGCTGCCATTCGGGGGGGGGGGGGGTTATTCAATGAGCTAAAAACAATGACCAACAATTATACAAATGTACAGTAACAGTCTACGAAGCCGAAGTATTCAAACACCAAAAAGTGCTGTCACAGACATAAAGCCTTTTGTTTACAAATGCAAGCTGTTGTGGACGACACAAAGAGCCGGGGCCCTCTTTCACCATGCAGCGGTTTCTTTTTCTTTTTCTTCTTTCACAGATGATTCAACTTAAGTGTGTGTGAGGATGATGAAAGAGATGAGGAATGAGGATCCTTCTCCGGAGCAGGCCTGTGGCCCCGCCTCACGGCAAATCTCGCTTTGATTCCTCGGTGGCCACGGGGAGGCTACATTCCTCGGATTTGCTCGAACATTCAGTGAGAAAACACAACAATGGTCCCACCCACCACCTCTGCATCACAATGGAAACCGAGCGCACTCTTTCCCTGCGACCTCAGAGGTCAAACGCTCGTGTAAAGGCCCACTGGGACGCTGCGTGACTGCAAAAACTGCAAGCGGACCACAAAGTGAGAGATGGTGTCGGCTTGTGTCGTGTAAACTTTAAAACCCCGACACAAAGCTGTCCTCCCTGACCCAGAACTCAAAAGTTACACCAACCTCCAAAGCCAAAAACAAACTCTTTACAACTAATACATGTGCCATTTTACGCAGGTTGTCTGCATGTAAACAGGCTGCAGGAGGCGTGAAATCCCTTTTTTTTTTTTTTTTTTACATGTTATGGCACAATATCACTTTGTCACAACCATTAAAACGAAACATTTCATATAAAGTATTCCTGGTTTTAGAGCTCGGGAGATGTCGGACATGAACCATTCACCATGCTGATGATCCACGGGACGCTGCGCTAGTCAACGTACAGAACCTGTTTTGGCTTTCATAGATATTTTTCTTATAAACGTCACTAAACTTCAAAGAACAGAACGACCGTCACAAACGAGGATTTCACGGTGGGATGAAGAGAGAAAAACTGGTCCGATATGAAATGAAACAGCTGAGTGGAGGTTGGGTGATGCACACTTCTCCTCGGGACAGATCTGTACAACGTGTTTTCACAGACAGAAAAAAAGTGAGACACAATGATTCGTGTCGTCCCTTGATGGAGAGCCACTGCAGAGGTGCTCTGACGTTGCCTATACGTGAACATTATACAGTCCGTTATTAGGTTTTAAAGTAGTGAGTGTATTGGTGACAGCCCCAATACCGGAATAAAAGAGTGCCTGATGGGTGAGGATGTTCCTCTTCCTCCTCCTCCTCCTCCTCTTCCTCCTCGTCCCCTGTCCATCACCAGGAAGTCCCTGCTGTGTCTTTAATCAGTCCCTCTTCCTTTCCTGCTCCTCCTCATCCACCTGAGGCCCCGGGAAGGCGTGGTGGTACAGGTGCCTGTGATTGGCCGCAACATTATACAGCTTGTAGAGGGCCTGCGGAGCGGAGACGGACACGGTGGTTACAGGAAGAAGATCGAACAAGACTGTGGATTCATCTGCTACTGGCTTCAACCCCTGTTACACCCCCCATCTCTCCCACATCTTTATGAAACGTCTACAGTTGTTCCAAGGCTGCAGCTTGGTTTTCTAAAGGGATCTAAATAAAATATGCATCTCTGAGGACTAGTTCTACTTCCTGCTATTGCTTCTTAAGCAGTTTTCATTGACAACAATTGTTTTGAGCAATAACTGATTATTCTTATTGATCCAGATGTTGTGATGTCTGGATCACGTTGGCTGGACATTAGGAGAACGATGCTCAGACAGACTATTGTAAGAAAATCTGCCTGAAACAATAAAGGTGAGATAGAGGACAACACGTCCCCTCGTCTGAAGTGAGGACATGCTGGAGTTTGTCTGTGGTAGTAAATATGGTCCCAGATACATTAGTTTACACACATGACACAGAACTGATGAAGGTCTTAAAACTAACTTCACGATCAGTGAGGTCCTGTGTCTCATCGAGGGACGACCTTAAGTTCAAGAAACAAAGCAGGAGCCACCTTAAAGTCAGTTTCATATTCATGGGGCAGTTGCACAATTATCCAAGTTAATAATCCAGGCTTTGTTAATTGTGACAAGAAACTGCAGCAAAGTCCCACATTATTCAATTAATATAATCATGTTCTTGCATCCAACGTTTCCTCTTATTATAAAAGTTAAGTGAATGTATCCTTTGTACAGTAAATATTCTTAACATGACTTGTACACTTACCTCATTTGTGCTCCCCTGCAGATGCATTAAAAAGAAAAGAACATATAGTGTGAGCACATACATGCATATATATATATATTTATTTATAATATAACACATGCAAAGCTTGTGGATAACAGATCATTATCGGTGTAATGGAGCTTGAATAGAGTCTCTGCCACTGATTCAAAGGAGATAGATGCCACCTAGTGGTTTAACGAGACTGTGGCACCTAAGTTACAGTTAAGTGTGCAGTATTTATTTTTCACTGTTTCCTGTCTCAGTTAATTATTCGATTAATCAGCTAACATCAAATTTACATAAGATTTAAGTCGAATTTTCAGGAAAATGCCACAGATTCTCTGGGTTCTGCTTCTCCAATGTGAATATTTGTTGATTTTCTCAATCTTTCACAATGTTTTGGGGTTTTGCTCTGTTGTTTGGATCGAAACAAGCAAACTGAAGAGGAAAACTTGGCTTTGGAGTATTTTTCTATATTTTCTCAAATTCTGTGGGAAAATAATTACTAATCAATAATAACAAATAATCATTAATATCTCTGTTTTCAGTGTAAGAACTGAAACTCTGACCTCGACTTAACTGCAAACTGATTTCAGGAAACTGCACAGTTAAGAATCAGTATTTGAATCAATAGTAAACACTGATCTTGGTGAGTATTGATTCAGATTTGCTGTTGATGTCCTGAGTGTGTTGGTGGATGTACCTGGTCCCACAGTGCGCCAGCCACCTGGTCGATGACGGCTCCCAGTTCTCGGTATTCCCCGGAGTAGCGGATGTAGGCCCAGGTGCAGAGGGTGATCAGCGCCAGACCCAGGATCATGTTGCACAAGCTGGCAATGACGTCCACGCCCACAAAGCCTGTGATGCCCGCAGCCACGTACATGACAAAGATGACCACGAACAGGGTGGCGGGCGTGCGGGCGGCGTGGAAAATGTTCTTGGAGTCATTGTGCTTGATGTACTGGACGAAGACCTCGTCGATCTCCCCCTCCAGCTGCTGCAGGTAGCGGCGGCTGAACTCCTCGCCTCCCATCTTCTTCACGCCCCGGAACACCTGCAGGGCCTCCTCCCTGATGACGCCGTGTCGGGCCTGCAGCTCGCTGGGGGCCAGGAAGGGTCGATCGCCGCCACACACCTGAGGACGGAGACAAGGGGACGGATGAAGAAGGATCCTACAGCCGGAGGTCGGATTAGAAAAGTTCCTTTGCACTCACCCCTTCCATTTTCTTGTTGTACAGATCCTTTGCAGCTGCGACTGCTGCCAAATTATTCGCCTCTGCTGTGGCCTGAGAGGAAGCACAGGAAGTGAGTGTCAGGGAAGAAAAACTTTATTGATCCTGCAGAGGAAATTTCAAATGACACAGAAACACAGAGTGACTGCTCCTGTTCACTCAGGACGTGTGTTAAATTCAGGTCTGAGCTTTAATATGAACCACAGTACATAGACAGCGACTGTGTTCAGATTAAGAATGAAACTATTCAAATAAAAGGTACTGAATAAAAGACATCAACATAAAAAAGTAACTGGAAAGTGAGTTGAGACAAATCAAAGTGAGAAAGTAAAGAAGTTGGAATAAATTAGTACAGAAAATGCATTTTTATAAATATTGAGCATCTACCTCGAACACAATTATCTACATCTAGAAACAGTAAGAGGGGAACTTTACCTGCAGCATGGATTTTGGATGAGGCAGCTCCTCGCCTTGGTAAATTTTGATGTAGGCCTGAAATAAACAGTGAGGACCAAAATGCAAAGTGAAGAGGATAATGTCAGTTATCAGTGTTTAGCAGCAGACGTCTGATCTATAGACCCTGTTTGGTTTCTAGTGTTTCTGAGAGTGGACCTGTGAGCTCGGTCCTTTGCTCTGACCTTGAAATACTCCACCAGGCCTCTGCACGTGATTTTGCTGCCGTTGATCTCCTTCACGTCGATGTTACTAGGACTGAGGAGCCAGGGGACCAGAACCTTCAGGTTGTTGATGAACTCGCCATCGATTTCTAGACCAGTAGGAGGAGGAGGAGGAGGAAGATTAAGTAGAAAAGGTCAGCAGCAGAAACAGGCACAGACACAAAACAGCTAATTTCTCTGAGTGTTGTTAAAATCTCAAGGTAAATGTTCATACTTCTATACTTTTAATTATCAATAATTAGAAAGATAGATAGATAGATAGATAGATAGATAGATAGATAGATAGATAGATAGATAGATAGATAGATAGATAGATAGATAGATAGATAGATAGATAGAATGATAGATAGATAGATGGATGATGGATGTACCTTGAATTCTTCCATCAAAGTGAGGGTTGGTGGCCACCTTGAGGCCCGGGTGGGGCATCAGGAAACAGGAGATGTTGGTGAAGCAGGAGTGGATGTGTTTACGCACGTTCTGCAGCTCTTCATGCTGGTTCTCGGAGATCTGCGGCGCAAAAACACGAGCACACGCGTCAAGTCGACCTCGTGACTCAGCGATTCTTTGACACACGCAGCGTGGAAACCGACGCCACGGGAGGAAACGTGAATTGACCTTCGACCTCTGTGACATCAGTGATGACTGACCTTCAGCCTCTTCTCGAGGAACTGCATGCCTCCTTCCTGTCCGTAGGGAAACTCGTACGGGAAACTCCAGTCTCGAACGAGGAAAATCATGGACTGAGACAGAAAAGGGATCAGGTCACTATAATTAGTAATATGACTGCTTAAGATAAATACCCATAATGATGTTTGAATGTCATTAACACACATTTGAATTCAGTCAGCAGCACAATGAAGCTGTTACCTGGAAAGGTTTGAGGAAAGTCTCCTCCATTGCTAATCTGCCGTACTCAGTGAAGAGCTGAAATAAAGCAAATTAGACCCAATCAGTGGGGATGTGAAATGTATTGATGGAGGACTACAATCATTTTTAGATCATTTAAAATCAGTAAAGCTCCTGTGAGAAAACTGACTGAGAGTCAAAGCTTCAACTGTCAGAATCAGAGTGAAGCTGAACTGTAGATCAGTTAAAAAGACTCAGAAGTCATTAAAAACCAGAGTTTGTCTCCAATATTCAGCAGGAAACGTTTAAAATATGAAGAATTCCGAACAGTTTGGTGGATTTGTTTCTTCTGGTTCAGGAAGCAGGGCATCATGGGTAATATTCACCGCTGTTGCTCAGTAACAGTCACATCGTGTTGCTTTAAGAGCTTCTGAGGAATCGCATGAATTCTGGCACAGCTTTTTCAATATATATGTGTATGTCTGTTATTTACTGTGCCCCAGTATAAAGCTAAATACTAATATTCCTGGCTGGTGACGTATTTCAAATCCTGACCTTGGTCTTTGAGCTCTCAGTATTATGTTGATTATTATGTGTATTGGTGTTGACGGTGTTACCTGCAAGTGCTGGAGGTCGTCCTCCTGTACATTCTGTGAGATGTTGTAAACCTGAAAAGGAACATTTACAGTTTTATTTCTTAAAAAACGTTTAAAAGGGAAGTTTTAAAATACAATACGTCTATTTGATAAAATCACTTTAGTGCGTGGAAACATGTCGGCCCAAAAACTAACCGTTAAAGTGTTTACAGTCACAGTAGACATGCTTTTGTCGTCCTACCTGCATGGAGCTTATCATGGTGCTCAGGGCGAACACGGTGGCTGAATCCCGCAGCGTCGACTGGCTGTCGAACGTCCCCTGTGTGTCCATCAGCAGCACAGCCACCTGTGAAACGAGACAGATGAAGACGTTGACCTACGCTGTGAGGGGGACGCCACGTTTCTCCTGCCTCCATTCTGCTGAGTAAAGTGTAATGTGATGCTGTGTGTGGATCGTTAGAGGAGAGATTGAACTCCAGGCAGCAGCGTTTCAAGGGTCTTTGGGGGCCCAAGACAAGCGGGGGGCCGGCATCGAGCCAAACCGAACCCCCCTGCAGTCTCCTGTACAAAGCCAATCGTTGAAGTTAACCGTTGTCGAGGACAAATGGAATCAGCCATTCTCAGGGGCCCCCCCTCTCAGCTCAGGGGCCCCAATGTGCTGAGCTAGTTCTTTTGGTTTTTAATTAAAGATCTTGGAAGGACCAAACCATTGCAGAACTCAGGGGTCTTTCACATCGACCTTGTTTGGTCCGAACCTTCAGACTTTTCACTTTGGTCTGAACTAAATAATAACAGGTGTGAAAGGTGCCTCGGACCATGAATAGGACAAATGAACCAACATTTAATCTGAAAAAATCGTTCTGCAGTGTGAAAACTCTTTTTGTTCGATAGTTCAGACTTTCTTACCAACAACAGGAGGATGAGACGTTATAAAACAATAGAATAAAAGAATAAAAAAAGCAGAAGCAGCTCACAGGTCTTTGCCTCCAACAAGATAATGTTGGACGACTAAGTGGTAATAAGATAATGACGTAACAGTAGCTACAAAATTAACAAAAGGAACAAGTTCATTTGTTTTTTCCACTGACACCGTCGGACGTGTGGATGTCTACAAACCAATCACTGTCAAGTATTGGTAGATGGTAGAAGGTCAAATGTAACAAAGACAGGAAAGTTACTTCCTTCAATGTTAACTGACCAAACTGTGGGTTTACTCTGCAGAGGAGTCTCATACAAACGGTTTAAAAGCAGAAGTTCATCATCACATCTGACTGTGTCATGTTCACATTTATGTCACAATGCATTAAAACGGTCGAGAACAGAAAACGCAGTCGGACTTCACCTTTCCTCCATCTGGCTTGTCCACCAGGAAGACCTCGCTCCAGATCTGGATGCCGGTGGTCTCCCTCTCTGAGCCCCCCCGCCAGGAGAAGCCGGTCAGGGGCTCGTCTGCATCGCCGAGCCAAAGGTCCGAGGCCTGAGCACAATGACACCAGGTCAGTTGATCTAGTAGCGTTTTTGATTAGATATTGACGAACTGACTGTGAATGGGATCATAATCACGCCTTTCCCATACTGTACATACTGTTTATAAGATTTACACATATACACATATTGTGCATTATCCGGTGTGAACAATAAGAGTTTATACAACTGGACTATAAGTTTGGTTTTCATTAGACTGACGCAGCTGCTGCACAGACTGTGGCTCTAAAGGAATTCATCAGGGCAAGATGGCCGCACTCGTGTCCAAGATATTTTGGCTTCATTTGTGAATAGTGGGAGGAAGTAGAGACACAATCTATGATGAACAGAACTTATGTGAACTCCTCTTTCTTTTATTGACCCTTTCTTTCATTGATTATTTGTTTAAAATCCTGTATGAATTCCATTCTGTGACTTTCTTTCCACGTTTTTACACATTAACACAATTTGAGCAGATTGAATTCGTTTTTTTTAAATATCTTATATTTTATAGTTATGAGCGATATCAGCTGGAATCTCCACTCAATTTCCATTAGAGAGAAATAAATATGGTCTTTTACGTGAAAATAAAACATGAGATATTAGTCTGAGTAGAAGGTGATGCTCCGACATGCAAAGGTCAAACTTCTGCTTTACACATGCACACGGAGGAGCAGGAAACCAAAGGTCAGACTCCTGTGCTGCACAGGCCGGGACACTCACGTGGTTGTACATGTAGCGCAGCATGAAGTCCATGAGGAAGGACTTGCCCTTGCGGAAAGCCCCAGCCACAGAGATGGCCACCACGTCGCGGTCTCTGACCTCCTCCGCCAGCAGGATGCGACTGAGCGCCGCCTCGTCCAGCTCGAAGGTGTGGTCGTCTTTGACCAGCAGCACCTGGACGGGCCGGGCTCGTCCGTCCGGCTCCTCCTCCTCCGAGCTCCAGTCGTAGACGGGTTTGTCGCTGAGGGACCCTGGAGGACGAGTGAGGAGGGGGAGAGAGTCAGAAAACATCGGGCCAAGCAGAAATATACTGTTCATACAACCAGTCTGATTGTGGTTACATGAAGATATGGAATTGTGTTGATAATAAGTAATTTCTATGCTGATATTCTTTCACATAATTAGATGTGATTAGCTGAGAAAGCTCAACTAAAATGTCATGAATGTATGTGAGTGAGTGAAAAGTAAATTGAATCCATCACAGTGACAAGAAAGTTGTTTTCACCCCGATCGTTTGTTTGTTTGTGAACAAATCTTTACAAAAAACACTCGACAGATTTTGATGAAACTTGTAGGAAAGATGCGACACTGGACAAGAAAGAACTCATTCAATTCTGGTGCAGATCCAGATAAAGGGGCAGATTTCAAATCAGGCTTCTTTAGGAGACTGAAATCTACGAGTGTGTCCAATTTGGGTTTAGATCTGAACAGAAATCTGGATCTAGTTTCTTTTAATGTGGTTTCATTAGAGGACTGATGGATGTATGCTGGGCTGAAGGCCACTCTAGTTCCTTCCTGTTATCCCCAGATCAATAGCTTCTCCCATACCAGCTTGTTGATAATAATAAATGAATCGCTCTCTGCGTGTTCCATCCCATCTGTTTGCGTCCAATGAGATCATGTGCATTCAGGGCTTCTTCCGGAGCTTTCAGGGCAGTGACTCAGTGTGATTCCGAGCTCTGCTGTCTCATGTAGAGCGTGCCGGCTGCGTGACCGCCCTGATGCAGAGACCGGGACGATTCCAGCTCCCAAACCCCCACTCGTGTTACGCTACAGGAAACTTGGGTTGGAAGGTTTAAGTTCAGCACGACACACACACACACACACACACACACACACACACACACACACACACACACACACACACACACACACACACACACACACACAGAAGAAAGAGAATCCTCACACCCATCACCCACTTCATCCTCAGCAGCTGTGCATGATGCTGATTTCTCAAGGGTGCAGTTTCAACACAGGCAGGTCTCTTGAAAAGAGTGACAGGCACGAATTTGGGAGACTGCTACAACATGAATGCACGGTTGCAGGGTGAATAATTTAAAGCCGGAGTAGTCCCAAGGTTTTCCTGAAGACTGCACGTCTCCTGCGAAGGCCTCACCCAGGGCCCTGGCATCAACCCCCCCCCCCCCCCCCCCCCGCCTGGTGGACCTCATCATGCTCCTCCTGCTGCTGTGGACACAGGGAAGACGTCAGGAGCAGGGGTGTCGGGGTAAAGTGGGTCATATCAGGTAAAGCAGCGTTTCCTCCCTTTTTTATTTATTTTTTTCTTTCGCCCCCTGAAACACTCATTCACACACCTCCCCCCGCCCTCCCTCACCTCCCTCCCTTGCAGGCCTGGATTAAAAGAGCCACAGAGAATCAGGAGGCTGCTGATCATCATGGGTGATGCTGATGATGGTGATGAGGGAACAGATGAAGCTGATGAGAAGCTATTTAGTGATGCACTATTACATAATCCCATGCTGGATGCACCACTGATCTTCACAGGAGGCTCGCCCCAATAGTAGAAGGTTATTTCCAGGCCTTTTGCCGCCTGCTCCACCCCAGGAGGGCATTTCCTGTGGCCTGATATATTAAAAAACATCCTCTGCTGAAACAGGCATTAAATATGAATAAATTAGAAAAAAAAAAGATGTCTGCTTTCTTATGCTTCACAGGGCGACACTCCAGGGATATTGGATTTAATCAGGATGGAAATAAGCACACATTGGTTTCTGGTGATGTCGAGATGAAAAACAAGCGTTTGGATCAAGGAGGGGAATAAACATGCAAGTGGCTGCATTTGCCTCCAGCCCATCGCCTCGACTGGATAGAAAAAAATGGTTCTGTGCGTCAGGGAGAGAAATAGAATAACGGTGCACGTACACTCACCCCAGCTGTCTCTGTCTTTACGGTGCTTCGACATGTCTCTGGCTGAAAATCCCTCCTGTGTGTCCGGTTAGCGAGCGAGCCTGCAGTCGGTGGTCATGGGTGTCGGGTGTGGGGAGGATGCCCTGTCTCCACCGCTCCTATCGCAGGATGATGGAGCTTTTTATTCCCCCCAGTGTCCTGCAGGGGTCACATGTGCAGCCAGGGGGCGCTGTTGTCTGTTGTCTCATTGTTACTGTGCAGGAGCAGGTTAATAATGCATGCTGGGAAAATTTGCATATGATTTGCTGTTTATTGTTTTAAAATAAAATGCAAACATTAAATATTTCCCCCTCCGGATGAAATCAAGAATATTTTCCTCTGCACAGTAGGAAAATATCTTACATGCACTCCCAGCTTTGGTCGGTAGGTGGCGGTAATGACACGTAGAATGGAAAGTATGGTGCGTTCGTGTTCTTGTATAGCATCGTAATTTATGATTTAATAATGAAAAATATGATTATCTTTATTTATAACAGAAAAAACAGCAAAGCGAGAAAAGTAAATATAAGAGAAATAACAATGGTGCAGCAAATGTAAGTAAGGTAACTAATTTTGAACTGTACACTTTAGTTTGTATTCGTCACTGAGGACTGAAGATGTTGATATTTCCTAAAACATTTTCTCTAATATGTAAATAATACAACTATTTACATGTAACTGGTGGGGAAAAAAGTTGCAGTTGTTCGTTTATTGAAATAAATAAAAAACAGCATTAAATAGCAGCATAGAAAGTGTTTATTTGTGAACGCTGAAATGCATCAGAGATAACAGAGCTGCTCATTATAAACAAAAAAGAAACGTTTAATATAAACATTTTAATCATAAACAAATGTTCTATACAACAACAACAACCAATAATAATAAGAACAAGAACAATTACAAGAAAAACAAGAAGAAGAACAGCAACAACAACAACAACAACAACAAATAATAACAATTATAATGATAATAACAACAACAGCAACAAAAATTATAATAATAATATATAAAACAGTTTGAGAACACAAGCAATTAAAGGGATTTCATGTCTTTTGGATTAGCTAAATGTGTTTACATTGACTCCTAATAGCTGTTAGATAAAAACAATACATATTTTTATGCTGCTGTGGAAATAGAAAGCAACTTTCACTGTTTGCTTGATATTTCCGCTTCTCTGTCCCCACCACACATGTTGGTCCGCTCCTCGACGTGTGGTGTCTTTTTCTCCGAGCCGCTCGTGAAGGCAGCAGCTGCGGTAGCTGCGCAGCGCTCACCGACACACTGTTGCTTTTCTCCTCGTTTACACCAAACATCGATTCCTCACGTTGTGGTCGCGTCGCTTCGCCTCGCACTTCGCACGCGGACCGGACCGAACCGAACCGGACTAGGACATCTTCTGTGAAACCCGTCCCCCGGGGAGGGAGATGACATGTCGGCGGCTCAACTCTCAGCTGCCGTCGTTCGTTGCGAGGACTTGAAGCGACAGGAGCCGCAGCGGCTGAAGTTTCCTCGGTAACAAAGGGGCCCCGCTTCTCTGAACTTCTGCGGGTCACTCGACGCCATTTGTCCGCGAACAGAATCAAACAAGCCCCCCTGGTTGGAGGATTTAAAAATGCGACACCCGCTCACCTGGACTGTTAAAGGTACGTTAGAGCCGCTGGAGGAGCTAAGTTAGCTAGTTAGCATTAGCCCAGTTGATGCTAAGCCCCCTAAACTCAGCACACACGTCCAGAGCTATGTCCGACCTGGATGTGGCTATTTGCTGGATCCACCCGGGTCCGTGTTAACGTTATTCTCAAGCTAAAGTTGTGTTTTAGTGATGTTGTTTTTTTTTTTACTTGTTTTAATGTTTCAGCTCGAGGCCTAAGCAACTTAACTTTGGAGGTTTGGGCTGAAGTGAAATCTAACACCGCAGTTGTTCGTGTGACAGATGTTGTGGTCCGGGCCAGAATATCCACTTTTACAGAAGCACTTTTTAAAAACATAAATGAACACGTGTCACGTTTGATTAAAGCCCATTTTTTGCACTTTCTTACTGGGGGGTTCTTGTAAAAACTTCCCCCCCCTTCCCCCTGTGTCTCTCCACCAGGACCTGGAGCTTGGAGAAGGACCATCTGAGTAAACTTCCACCCAGGACTCTTCGCTTTACATCCCCAAAAAAACCAGCCTCTGATTGGATCGAGCCAACTAAATGTAAAGGGACCGTCTGGTTACAAGCCACCATGGATATCTTCCCCCGGCCCAGCGGTGAGATCCAGAGGAGGAACCCCCAGCACGACTTCGAGCTCATCCAGAGGGTGGGAAGTGGCACATATGGAGACGTGTACAAGGTACAGTGGACCGACTGGTTCCCACAGCCTGTCATTACAGCCGGAGATGCCTTTTTTTGCTTTTCCATCACATGACACGATCGAGCCTTTCTAGTCCCGATTCAAAGCGGAGGGTGTTGTCTGTCTCATGGGTCGTGAAGACATGTGGTGAACACGTTTGACAGGAGCTGTTGAATCGGGGACACACATTCCTGTCGTCTTTTCAAGCCACAGAAAATACTCCTGCTGGCTGATAGCACATTTCTAGGATGAACCGTGGATGGGGGATCCGGCTGCGTGAGCTTTAAAAACTGCAGAATACTGAGATCACAACCCCTTATAATGTCGTATTACCCAAATATATTCAGTTTACTGTCGTAGAAAAACTAGTTCAGAAGCTGGAGTCAATAAACTAACTGATTAATTGATGAACAGTTTAAGTTATCTGATATATTCATTGTAATATAAAGGGACAAAAAAGGCATTTAACACTTTGACTCTTAGAGAAACTATGGCAAAGGCATAATCCTGCAGTTGTCTGTGAGTTAGGTAATATTGTGATTAATCTAGATGCTGTTTTCCTGGTTGTGACGCTTAAAGTTTAACTGAAGCAATTTCCTGAGCTTGTTTGGCTGCTCAGAGTGAAGTGATACTACATCCTAACTAAAACTAAACCTTTCAAACTTTGCAAAGAAAGAAGTGCAAATACTTGTAAAAGTCCAAAGGTAATGCTGCTTTGTGTAATGGAGGAAATTGGAATATCCCGTAGAGAAGCAAGCACCGTGACCCTGCACTAAAACGTGATCAGATATCAGGAAATCAAGTCAGTCTTTTGCGAAGTCTGTGCAGAAACCTTTCAGCCAAACATGACATGTTTATCCCGACTGGTCCCACCTCTCATTGGATGTTATGAGCCGTGTTTGGCTTGAGAATTTCTCTTGTTTATCCATCTGCCAGCACACAAGCCGATGACCCATCTGACCCAGTGTGTGATAGTTGAATCGGCCTGTCGAGGTCCCTCTCCATACAAAGCCTCTCTGGTCAGCCCCCACCCCCAGACAGGCCACCGGTGGAATGCTGCGCCTGGTATTCGCTCAGTGCTCGCAGGCCGAGGGCCGCAGCGCGCTGTAATTTGATCAGACCCCTGTCTAAACACGCGTTTCACTATGGGCGTGTTCTGCACCACACTGACAGCGGAAACTCCTCATTGGGAAAAGTCCTCCTTAGCTCTGCCGTGCACATTTGAATTTGAACGTGTCCTCGCTTCCGATTATGTTTGAGTCACATATTTTTTTCCCTCTTTGTTATTACTGATGATAATGATTCATTTATCTTCATTAGAGTGCTTTGCCCTCGGATCTCAGTCTAGATTATTTTTATAATATCCCTTTTTATATCCGGTATTTTGGGTAGAATTTGAATATGTAACATTTTTATTTTTGGTGAATGTTGTATTAATACCACCTCTGGTTCTGATCATGTCAAATAAGGAAAGAAAGAATCCTACAGTCGTCACTTCTACTTACTTTATCGATAATGTCTCTGATAAGTAGTTTTTAATACTTCACAGCTCGGTCAACCTTGGTAGTTGAAGTTGTTAAAAGTTTGGTGTAAAAAACTACTTTCTTCCTTATTGTGAATGTGATTTATCGAGTCCCTGTCCTCACTGTAGTTAGTGTAGGTTTACGTGGACGTCAGGCACACCTGTTTTTCCCTGAGCCCGACATGGTGATTGATCCTGTGTCGGATCTCGTCTGTTACATGACAGACTTCTCCTCCTCTCAGTCAAAGTCGTCTGAGGTTGTTAAAGCTGTCTTCACTGCTGCATCTTGTATTTAGACTGTCGGCTTAAAACTTCCTCTTTTTTGGGGGGTTTAGCTCTCAGGTTGAATCGAGCTAATTCAGGAAGCTTGAGTCAGGTTGTTTGCAAGAATTTGGTCATAACTTAAAGATAGACTTCCACAGCTGCCAGTAATAATTTAAGAAATCTCGTAGCTGAACGGACATTTCACAATATAGTAAATACACAGCACAATGACTGTGCTATTTTGCCGACTTGTGGTTTTGTCTGTACAGTATTTTATCTGTCACGTACTGTATCAGCTGCAGAACAAGTTTAAGATCCGTGTGGGTTTCTGTTGATACGTGTGAATCACCAGCAACATTCCCCGTGTTGAAAGATGGCGGCCACGCTGGAGGGTTTTATGGTTTACGGTTGATTTAGCTGCTCGTCACATCACGTCAGCCCCACGGATTATGGAGAGTCCCATCTTGACCTGGATTTGGAAGCCAGTGAAACCTACTTGGAGAGAGAAATTTCCCACAGGATGGATGGATGCTTCTTAAAAATGTATTTCTTTGCATTCAGATGTTGACATGATGAAATGTTACAAGGTTAAGCTGGTAGTGTACAAATATACTGAAGAAACTTAAAGAATAATACAAATGAAGAAGAATAACTAAGTCGGAGACTGAAAAATACCACAAGTCATGTGACAGCAGAGAAATGTAAAGGTTTTGCTGACAGACGCTGTCCAGCCTCCTCCTACTGACCAACAAGTTGACCTGTTGACCTCTGTGCAGGATGTTTGTTCAAGAGGACTTTTGATTTTTGATATGATTTTAATGGGACCAGTGGGAAAATATGGCAGATGTAAGAATGTAGTGGTTTGTCTGATGGAGGTGATGACATTCACCACAGTTGAATATTTTCACATCAGTTCTCACAGAGGCAAAAGCATCATGCAAAACCCAATCAGTGATTTAACGCTTATCTTACATCTCATCAAAATGCAGGATCATGTCATGTAATGGACTGAGGCTGTATCAAGGGATTATTTTCATTATTGACTGATCTGTTGATTGTTTCTTAAATTGATCATTGGTTTAGTCAATAAATAATAGCGATAATTTAGTGGGAAAACGTTAATGGCAAGTTCTGAGAGCTTAAGACAATAACGGCAATTTTATTTTCAGTTGATCAACAGTTCTTAACTTGATTTATATAAAATCAAGTAGCCTTACAACCAACAATAATATTCTCTTTTAAGTTAATTTACAGATTAATTGATCAATCACTTGGTCTCCAAAATGTCAAATAAAAAATATCCACCACGATTCCCTAATGCCCATTGTGATATTTACAAATACTCAGTTTACTAACAAAAAAATATTTCAAATTGTTCCTCGATAAATGACTCAAGCACCTACTCTCAGTTACAGTTCATGAGGCTGCACCACTAAATTGTTGATCATTCATTTTCTATCACTAACGAGGTGATTGTTTCAGTAGTATAATGTTCATTGTTTTTCATTTTTATTTAACAGATGAACCAGTTTTGTTTAAAGAAATAATAGTCAACAGTTTTGTGATATTTGTGGCCTCGCTGACTGTTTTGCTGTTGTGTCTTTCAGGCTCGAAACATACAGACCGGAGAACTTGCTGCTGTGAAGATCATAAAGTTGGAACCAGGTAAATATGATCATTTTTATCTGTTTTCATAGTTTCAAGAGAATAAATCCTGGTTTAATTTTTTTCCCGTCAGAGCTGAAAAATCAGGTCTGGAAAACGAGTCTGTTATTTTCCAGGGGTTTGAAAGGAATGCATAAAAAAAAGTACTCACTGAAAAATATTGTTGCACGGTGCCAATAAACACGACTGCAAATATTAATGTGTTGACAAACCCAGAGCGCTTTTTCTTTTTCATGTGAAATGACCTGAATCTTTGAATATAGCCGTCGTCCTGCACCATATTGAATTTGGAGCAAAGTCTGCTAAAAAGTGGGTCATTTAAAAAAATATAAATCACCGTCACCACTTCTATCGAGGACACATTGCGACATGACATTGTGAACACGAAGAAGCGGAGGAAGGAGGACATTTCTGATGGTGCCCTGCTCCGGGGTCTGTGCTGGTGGTGACCTAGTGACAGAGTTAGTGCGATCCAGATTAGTGGGATTACCAGGAGGACTTTGTACCACCGGCAGCAACCAGACAGAGCTCAGCTGATTACTAGTCAGTGAGGGAAGAGATTCACTTGTGTTTGTTTTCTCTTTCATTCATCGTGTCACTGTTCTGGTGAAAGGCTGCAAGTGAGAGGATGTGGGATTAATGGTGTGTTTTGGTCCAAAGTTTGCACATGTTTTCGTCAGGTGTCGGTGTTTCATCAGTGAAATTCAGATGATTGGTCTGAAATACGTTTTCTCTCCGTCCTGATCAGACGATAGGAGTCTTGAGTATATTCTGCTGGTGTTTAGGAGCACAGGGATTAGAGTGTGTGCGTGAGTAAATGAAGAAGATCAAGAAGCTTAGCTGAGATAGAAGATAGAAAATAAGACTCAAGAAGGGATACGTTTTTATTGCTGTTTTCTTGCTAAATTCATAGGTAAAATAAAATTAAGAGTAGAGAAGTAATTAAAAGGTTGTAAAGTTAAGGTTTAAAAACACTAAACATGGCCTCAGACTACATGAATCTCGGGCCGATTTAACCCTGATCCGGCCTCTCAGAGAATCGAAGGAGGAATCTGGTCCGCAACCTTGTTGGGTTCCGATGTCCGACCAAGATTATCTGGTGAGGGGCTACAGAGCCTTTCTTTAATCTCTTGAGCTGCCCGCAGAATCATCAGTGCCTCCCCAATAATTAACCACAACAGCCAATGAGAGAGACTGAGAGACCGGAGCAGCTGATTGGCTGCCAAGGAACGGAAAACATTCTGAGGCTAACATCGGCTAGCATGCTAGTGTTAATAGATACTATAAATTATAATTAGAAACTCAGCTGAAGAATGTCTATGTGACCAATTTCTCATCCAGACTCGTTTAGCACTTTTATTTATTTAAACTTAGAGCAAGTTCAGGCCATTCCCCATGACGCAACATGGGAGATGTGAGGTGGTGCGTTGCCGCCTGTGGAGCAATAGTCTTAATAATATCATGTAGTGTGTGATGAGCCATTCTTTTCCTGTAGCGTGGGCGTGTTTTAGATGATAGAGAAGAAAATCGGTGAAGATCCACCTTGTGTTCATGAGGTTTTTAAAACTCCTCTAGTCTGAAGTCAGCTTTGGAGCAGTTTGGAAGTTTAATAGGGAAGATGGATTTATCCCATGTTTCTGCACATGTACACAAGTGACAGCAATAACCCTGTTCAGGATTTCCAACACATGAACTAATTTCTATTTGCTCTCTTCGTATTTGCACTCTTCATATTTGCTTTATCCTTCCTTGAGAGGAAAACAGGCACTACCCCAGCCCAGGATATCTTGTTCAAGCAGGATTCTCATTTCTCTCCCCCCCCTGCTTTTGCAAGTCACTCCTTTCTGTGCTAGAGGTAAACAGCTTTGGGCGGACCATCGAATCAAACTGGTTTGACCAGGAGTGACGCTGGTATGAAGCAAAGGGACAGACAGAGAGAGAAAGGAGTGGCGAAGCCCTCTGCCTGCAGGGACCGGGGGAGCTGAGCTGCTTAATCTGATCTTTTGGAGGCGAAATGACCAGTGAAGATCAAATTAGACTCAGTCTTCACTCACTGACCATTGGGGGAAACTTAAAGTGGCCACTTACTTTACAAACTAACTCATCTAATAATACCTCTGTTCTTATTGAGCCAGTTACAATTTTGATTTCTTTTTTTTCGGGGGGTCGTCACTGAGAAGTTGGCACCAGCCGGCCGGCAGTTGCCATAAGAAATTCAGCTTCAGACCATTTGGGCGTGTCTCAGCATGACATTGGTCAAGAATTAAAGTTTACTTATTTCTTACACACTGAATTGAAACTTGAAAGTTGTGTTCAGCGAGCAGAGGGAAGCGCTCAGTCTGAGAGGAAGTGGCTACAAGCACAACACACCAAGAGTTTTTTGTTTGTTGGATGAAGCATGTCACCTAAATTACAGTCGCTCAAATTTTTGTGGCTTCTCGTACCATTTGCTCTCTGTCAACAGATACATTTGAAAATGACTGTGATCAACAGCAGTTGAATCCTGAATGAATAACGCTGTAATTACAGACACAGTTCCATGTAATTGTAACCAAATTAATGAGTTCCTCCTAAGTACCACTTACTTGTAGTATTTTGTAATGTGGCGAACACTCTGAACGAGACTGGAAATACTTCTCACATTCGTCATCATTAGAGGGGTAAAGAACTAGCTTTTTTAAGACTAAGACATTCATTACATCATTATTCTGACAAATATCGGACGATCACTAGTGGAAGAAGCAAACTGAGTAATACCCGCACCTCACAACTATTCTTTATTCAACTACTCTCTCAACCTATCAGTGATGCAGGTATAGTTCGGTCTGATATCTGATAACATTACATTGCACAAGGCTTCTCGTGTTACTTAATAATTAAAGGTGACATACTGTATGATGCTCTTTCAGTTTTTCTTTCCTCTAATGTGTTTATATATCTTTTTTTTGTGAGTTCTCCCCCACAGAAACCAACGCATTAGAGCATGTTAATCTTTTCAATTATTAACACTCGATGAAAATGATTTGCCTGGATAAGAGTATAATATGTCTCCTCTGAGTTAGTAGCTGGTTAATTAACAGCTCATGGAAATGTACCGGTTTGTTGTTTATCAGCTGGGTAGTTGTTGCACGTGTTGGCATTTCAACCAGACTTGAATTCAGGCTCTCATGTGACAGAGACTAACCTCTCACTGACAGAGTGAAAAACAGGACTGCTGTACTGCAATTGCCTCACTGGGTACAAACATTGTGTACTTAAAAATTGTGTACTTATCTGTGGCCCTGGAGGAATCGTCATTTGTCATGTTTGCCTCCAAAATACCCCTGTGTCACTTGTAACTGGCCTTCTGCTTTGTTGTCTGGAGCAACAAACTGTGGAAGGATACAGAACAATATTTATTTTGGCCATGATTGGTTTTAGATTGCAGTTTTTGTTAAACTTGTGAAACTTCATTTAGCCATCATAAGAGCTTTGTTTACGAAACGCATCAGTGAGCAGTATTGACACTTGACGCAAAAAAGATAAAATTCTTTGTTGATAGTAATTTCCACATCAATCAACGTGCAGCCTGCTGTTTTGATATCAATATTTTTGGTGGAGAATGATTTTATCCATTAGATTTGCTTCATCTGGGCAGTTGCCTATGATGACAGCCTGTTGATGGACTACTGAAGCTGGCAGAGTCTCGTAGATCTTAACCTCCTGTTAATGTATTCCAGGGACGTGTCTCGGTTCAATTGGGAGCAGCTGGGCTTACATATTTTTGTCTTCTGACTTCCTACTGGTCGGATGTGTTAGACTGCTTTGCCGAACTGGAAAGCAGCCTGGATACGTGCCTACACCACATAAACTTAAAAAGTACAAGGTGTTCTTTCTGTTGTCGATAGCTGGGTCTGTGATTTGCTGTATTTACATAGAGATGAAATATTGAAATGTTCAGCCAGACATTCAAAGCAGTTCACAGTTTTAGTGGCATATAAATGTGTCCTGATTTGAAAGGGTTCATTGTGAAACATCAGTATCGGCATTTATAACTTATCTCGTAGTTTCAATAATTTTCTACAGTTTATTGGCTCGACTAAATCAAAAATCTGCCACATGATTGGTATATGGGTGGGGGGGGATACTGTGGATTTCTTAAGTTTGGAAAAGGAAAGATTGCGGTGTCGTCAAAAACCTCAAGTTTAAGGCACCCTCCTCCAACATATCATTTTTTACAATACATTTCAAATTCAAAGGTTGTTTCAGTGTCAAAAAACATCCCTTATGTTGTGTAGATTTTGTAAACGAGTCATAACCATTTGTTTGATGCCTGCAGTCGTTTTGTGAGGTGTTTATTTCTAAATGGAAAATATCTCATTTAAAATTAAAACAATTCTCTGTACAGAAAATGAAAAAATACAGCAATTTGCTCATTGGTGATTTCTCCCTCTGTTTCCAGGGGATGACTTTTCCATCATACAGCAGGAAATCTTCATGGTGAAGGAATGCATGCACCACAACATTGTGGCCTACTTTGGGAGCTACCTCTGGTAAGAGCCAGCTCAAAAATAATCCTGCTTTGTCATTTGATTCTAACTGTTTTCTCTTCCCTTGCTGCCAGTTCATTGTCTAATATTTATGGAAGTCATACGTTAGTGTCTGAAGGATTTAATGAGCCGCTGCCTGAAACTCGCATGATGTATTTAATTACCTAGTCACACCTGTGTGTGAAAGTATGAGTCAGTGTCCCGGTGCCGACGAGGCCCTGCAGTGCCAGGATGCAGCTCTCGTGTTTTAACGGAGCCGGTGTTTTGCGGCTGGTATCTGAGAGGAAGTCGGGCAGCTCCTGCCCACCACTGCCTCAGACTTCCAGCAGGTTTAACTGGAATACGAGCCTCTGATCTGTTTCATGTGGCTGTTTTTCCTGAGAGATGCATGTCTTATCCCAGCAGGTATGACTTATAAAGTCTGGCCACATAGAGAACAAATGGTTACTGTAAAACCTTAATGAGCAACCCACCATGCATTAATTATTATAAATCTAGTTTTATTCTTTGAGAAGAACCACCAGTTTATATTCGGGGAAGTTTGAGTTTCCGTTCAGACATGTTTCCTGACCCAAAATGATTTCCACATCCAGCTAAAAGATTTGAAAAAGTAGCCCAGTTGAGACCGGGAATCTGGGGCAGTGAACAGTATCTTCACCTCACAGGGGTCACAGCTTCCATTGGCAGTAATTTCAACATAGTTACAACGATCGTATTTTTAGATTCTTCTCTGAGGGTTGACAGGATTTTTCTACCCACCCATGCTCTTTTTATAACATGTGTTTGGTTTGCAAGGTACATATACATGATGGTTACAAACTCTTGTACTTTCAAACTTTTTAACTGCATAGGTTTGTAAAATCTGTGATCCTAATATAATATTTTTTTTTGTTGCTTTCTTCAGTCGAGAAAAGCTTTGGATATGCATGGAGTACTGTGGAGGAGGATCTCTCCAGGACATTTATCATGGTGAGAGTTTAATTTTAAGATGAAGTCATAACATGGTTTTTAATACTGTCCACATTTAAAATCAATCTCTTGCTTGCGTGTTACAGTGACAGGACCTCTGTCAGAGCTCCAGATAGCATATGTCAGCAGAGAGACCATACAGGTATGTTTTACTTCCTGAATAATAATAATAATAATAATTTAAATGAGCATTTTAAAAGTTTTTAATTTCCGTTTCATTTACACTGAATGCATTTTTGTTTTTGTTTACAGGGTTTAGGATATCTGCACAGCAAGGGCAAGATGCACCGTGACATCAAGGTATTTAATGTTTTCTATTTTGTTTTGCTTTAACCTCAGGTTTTAAAGGACATGGCCTCTATATTGTGCCAAACACACTTTGCCTCATGCCAGCACATACAAATGAATTATAAACGTCAAAATATTTGCGAGAAAGATAAAAATAAAAATATGATAGGAAGACGTGTAAGACTGTCAATTCAGTTGCTCTTCAACGGTCCACAGTAGAGACGTGTGATTTAGCAGCGTTGCAGAGGTGTAAACTGAAGTCGCAGGAAGGGTGCGAGAGATGGTGTTACTTTCTGTAGTTTTGCGGTTGAGCTGATCACACTTGGTGCATGCACGCAGGCTGGAGCCTCGGCCTCGTGTGCTATCACAGAAAGGTCAGGGCTGGATCTATTATCTTTAGTCAGCTCTACGGAGCGAGCACTTCCTGTTTCCTCTACTCTCACCGCAGGATGCCACCCGAGAGACTGTCAGTCACAACCAGCAAAAACACAGTCAGTGGGTCGGTCAGAAAGCTGTGGTACGGCTGTAACTTTACAGATCAGTCAGAGATCCCAGCAGTTTCAGATACCAGATGTTGCTGAAGAATCTCAACACATAATTGTTATGAACCAGTTTTGCAACACACTGAGCATTTTAGACCATGCATTTTGTCTGAATTCAAAATTAAAAACCCATTTATTGGACTTTTTTAACAGGGTGCCAACATCCTTCTATCAGACAACGGAGATGTGAAGTTGGGTAAGTTGCAGTTTAACATCTTGATTCTCAAGGAAATGGAACAACCCCGTAGCTTTGAGTTACACGTGGATTACATAACGTGAAATGCCGTCTATCCTTGTTACAGCTGACTTTGGAGTTGCAGCCAAAATAACAGCCACCATTGCCAAAAGAAAGTCCTTCATTGGAACACCTTACTGGTGAGTGTGTCACCCTCATAGCAATAGAGTCAGGTACCATGCTTTTCTTTTGGAGTTTGGGTTATTCAACAAAGCATTGATTAGATGCCTTTGATCGGGTAAACATGTTTTTGTCATCTGTTTATATCATCACAGTTAGGCAGATGCTTCAGCTGAAAGGTGAAAGTTCAAATTCCCACAGCAGCTGAAGTGTTTTTGAGAAAGACTGAATCCTAACTGTCACTGACCCTGACCTCTAACACACAGTCCAGGGTAGACAGACAAAACCGTTTTCCTCCAAAGATTAACAGAGTATCATATTTTAAATATCAGTTTTGGTCTTTACTTCAAGGAAGCCTCCTTCAACAATCTTTCGTCTTTGTCTTTGTCACTGAATTCTTTCACTGAATTTATCCAGGATGGCTCCAGAAGTAGCGGCAGTGGAGAAGAACGGTGGCTACAACCAGCTCTGTGATATCTGGGCCGTTGGCATCACGTCCATAGAGCTGGCCGAGCTGCAGCCCCCGATGTTCGACCTCCACCCGATGAGGTGTGTTTTGTTTACTTTCCTCAAAAGTGATCAGTCAGAGCTTCCTCAAATGATTCTTAGGCTGCTTCCTGCTTTTGTGTTCTTCGAATGTTTCATCATGCCTTTTGATTACTTGAATGCTCATCCTGTTTCATTCAAGATACCGTTTATTTTTAGAAGAAGTCGCAGGCATTTCCATTCTTTAACTTTTGGTTACCCTGTTATTTATCTGCCTCTTTCATTCTGTTTAAACCACAAGTAATGACTTTCTTTGTCTTCCATAGGGCCTTATTTTTGATGTCAAAGAGTAGCTTCCAGCCGCCCAAACTAAAAGACAAAAACAAATGGTGAGTGTCCCAGACTACACTTTAATTTGGCTTTAGAAGATTGGCAGGGATGAGCACTGGATTAAAACTAAACTATCTCCCCCAGGTCCACTGCCTTCCATAACTTTATCAAAGTGTCTCTGACAAAGAACCCGAAGAAGAGGCCCACAGCAGAGAAGCTTCTATCGGTAATAAATCTTATTGTCTTGATGTTGAAATGTTCAAAACGAAATGTTGTGCAGTTTTGGAGCTGAACCTTCAAAAGAGAAAATGTTAGAAAACTCTCGGCTGTGTGTTCATTCCTTTTAAGTAGATTATTCTTTTAGTTGCTGCTAGATTTCTGTGTATTTTGCTTGTTGAACTATTACCATTTTGTAAATCCTAAAAGCCTGACGCACAAATGGAAGTTTTCATTCCCACTAAATCTAGCAGGGTCTCAGTTTGGCTCAAAGAGCTTCTGTGTGGTTTGGCTCAGTTTCCAGCAGTTTGGCTCACGTTCAGACACCAGCAACCAGAACTGCTGCTCAAAGTTTAGTCTTTTAATTTATTACTTCATTACTTTGTATTTATCGAAGCTTTTTAATTATATTGTAACTGAAGAGCTTCAGTTTATCTAAGAGGAAGTAGTTCAGTCACCACCTGTTTTTAATTTCCAGGTGTCAGTCAGACTTTAAATACAGATCAGCTGTTTGTGAAAAGATAATTTTCAATTGTCATGAACCCAGTGTGTGTCATGTGAGGACAGTCCCGTCCTAATGATCCTGGCACCTGATGCAGACAGTTTGAATTAATGTGTAACAGTTAAATTATGATTCTCTCTTTCTGCAGTGAGGTTTTAAATCTACATCTAGTTTCACTGATCTCGTGTGTTTATCAAATTCTCAGTATTCATCAGTTTGTGATAACCCTGTCTTGTGTCTTGCAGCATGTGTTTGTGGGACAGACGGGTTTGACGAGGAGGCTGGCTGTCGATCTCCTTGATAGGATGAACAACCCAGACAACCATCAGCATTACAGTGAGGTGGACGATGATGACCTGGAGGTAAAGTCTAATTCCATCACACATACTTTACAATAATACCTTAACTCCAAGAAACTGAGAGGGAAATTCAAAGTGAACATACACTGTATATACAAACCTGTCTGGAAATAAGAAAAATGTCCATTTGTAAAAAAAATTGACTGAAAATACTACAAACAAATTTAGCACTTTTAAAAACAGGCTAAAAAACAGAAGCAAGTAAAAGAAAGCGACTAAAATATATAATCTGACACTGAAAGACTCACTGTCAGCAGTAAATGTTGGAAATAAAAAAAAGTAAAACGAGCTTTGCTTAAGTGTATTTCCTCCTTCCCCTTTTTCTTGATTTGCTCCTTCAATATTATTATTCCAACGGGACTCTCCCCGACATGTGTGTGGCAGCCAAGGAGGTGGTACCATTGCCTTTTAAGAGACCATTGTGCTTTTCTCCCCCTGACAGCAGTGGCACTGTCTTGGCCACGATGAATGAAAAACGCCCCAAAGGCTATTGACTGCAGGCAATTGAGCTTGGTGCAAACAAACAGCCTCTGGGATGCATAATAATGTGACAATGCACAAGACACAGCACAGAAACTAGCTATCAGATCAGCATTTATCTTGGCGTGCAAGTTTCTGAAATGCCTTCACCAGATTATTTCTGAAGATGTGTGTCATGTGTCATATTTGTGCCAGATGACTCGAGGCTGTGCTGCGTCAGTGTTAATTATTTCATACGACTTTGCAACAGTCTTGTCAAGTGCTGCTCCTGCCGTTAAAACCTACTTCCTTATCTTCACTGTTTGTTTCAGCCCCTCTCTGCCGTCAGACACACCATCCGCTCCACCAATAAACAAGCCAGAGCTGAGAGGACGCGCTCAGAGATCGACTGTAAGTGAACACAAAGATCACCACCAACCCCCACTCTCATGAATCCGTCCTGTCGCTGGTCAGTGTGTCAGTCCCCCCCCCCCGGCTGTCGAGCTCGACATAGGTCCGGCGGCTTGTCTGAGGGTCATCCCACTAATCCTGCTGCACTGACTGGCACTTGTCCAGAACACAGCATGTGGTAGTGTGTGTGAAAATAGCCCAGGGATTCACGGAAGAGAAAGTGGAATGTGGTAGACGTGGTATTTTACAGTAGCAAGTAACCGAGCCCCTCATCTTTTACTAAACAAATAATGTGAAATAGCTTGTCTGAAGGGTCACTTTAGGTTTCTTGAGGAATTTGTTTTTTCTGTTGTCGGTTCTGAATTTGGCAGAGGATGCAACTTTAAATTTACTGTCAATAATTGCAAACCCTTCAGGGAAGTTGTTGTGTGTTTGTGTTGTCTTCAGTTGTTGTTTGGAAGCTGTGTCGTGTCATGTCATGTTAGGTCGATGTGGTAACTTTCCAGTGGTGAGCTGCGTCCTTATCATTCGTATTGGTAGTTACACGTACTCTGCTCCCTTGTGTTCTGTGCTTGTTTCTGCTGTGATCGTTTGTACCAGATGTACTTCCTGTGTGGTTTCATCTTTATTTCTCACAATTGCGTCTGACTTTCCCTCCTACATGAAGCAAACAATGGGACACACCAAGGAGGGCCATGCTCAAGTCCTAGCTTCACTGGGGGACACAGGGGGGATGAAGGTTAGTGACAGTGTAGTGAGACAGTGTGTGTTTGTATGAATCCCCAGCTCCCTCCTACGACTTCCTGAGAAATGTAGCAGAAAACAGAACTAAGTATTTTTGAGACTTGAGTGGTACTAATAAGGTGAGTCCCTGTGCATGTGTTAGCTACTTACTGTGGCTTTAGCTTGCATAAGGTTGAATAACTTGGTCATTGTGACGTCATAGATCAGACCTGGTATTTACATCTGTCCGGAGTGATCCGATCACAAGTGGTCAGCGCTAAGCACAGGTGTGAACTAGAGTTCCTCATGGGTTCAGAGAAAACCAGAAAATACCAAGAAACGTGCACATGCTTTTATCAGTGCTGTCAGAAATGGGGCCAGGTCTTCTCCCGTCCACTCGGTTAATACACATCGTGTGATACAGACCAGGGACCAGGGAAAAGAACAGGACTCAGACCCAACTTCCTTTATACAACGTGGATCTGAACCCGTACAGGACCTGGGTCGACCCGATAAGACAAAGTGTGAAAGCACCCAAATGCGTCGTCAATGTGTCTGATCACTCACATTCAGAGGTGATTCATTCAGCTCCTCCTGACACTGCTTGCTCTCTTTCTCTCTCTCTCTCTTACGCTGATACACAGACACACACCGATAAACACACACAAACATTGTCATCAGACTCATTCTGGAAACGCAGACTGTAAAACAACATCATTTGGTCTTTGTGAACACAGATGACACCCAAGGTTATTTGCAAAAGGAGCAGTGAGGTGACATCATTAGTCATAGACACATTCAGGATGCATTGTAATGCCAGGTGTAAACACACATACTTAGCACTGACCACATGTGACCAGATCTCTCAGAACGGACGTTAATACCAGGTCTTAACACGGCGTTAGTTCTTGTCAGACTGTTTGCAGTAAAATTGCATCGTAGACGACTAATAAGACCTAACAAGGAAGCTACGTTGGGCTCGACGCAATTCCTCATCTTCTCAAATGTTTTGCTGAAGGTTGGCTTCGTAGTTCTGTCTGTGACTCACCCATTCACTGTTATCTGTGTTTTAAATACTTCAGCGCGGCCACAGTATCAACATACCTCAAGCAGAAATTCCCCCCCGGAAAAAGAGGGTTTGAATTCTCGACTAAAACGTTTCTTTGTTAATGAGAAGCTGATTATGTGGGAGAGTTTATTGGCAGGTCGGTGGATTTCTTCCGCTCTTACGTGGCTGCAGCAGGATCACGTCATGTTTACACTGGACACTACACCCGTCTCCTCTATGGGATCGACTGTTTGACAGAATCTGACCTCAAACATAAACTAAGAGGAATCTGCTCCGTTATTTATTTGCAATTCTTTTTCTTTTTTTACTAATATTTCAGACCTGGCCAGTGTCAGTTGTAATCTGTGTTTGTCTTTGGTGATTGACTCGTCTTCAGGCTGCAGACCAAACATTCATATAGCAGCTCAATAAATCCATGAAAGGTCCTTGTGGGGTTTTGACAGGTGTGTTGCAATGGAAGCCGTTGATCTGCTTTTGCTTAATTCTTAACACAGGATTTTGTATAAGTGTTTTCCGAGGTTCCTGGTACTGCTCCCAAAGGCTTTGTGTGTCTTGAAGTGTTGGGTTCTGATGCCCTCTAGTGCCAAAGATGTGTGTAAAAAAAACAACAACAAACGAGACTGACCACAATTTTTGTCATTCACAGTCGACAAGCTCCAGTTTGAACCACCACTCCGGAAGGAAACGGAGGCTCACTCTGAAATGGTGATAATCACGTTTAGTTAAATCAATACTAGTATAAAAGTGCAACTTTCTGTTTATGTTTGTCATCGGTCAAGTTTTATGCGATTGTTCAAAAAGAAAAATATATATACCCCTTAATTAAAGAATGCAGGTATTTACTAATTCTATTTTTGTACATGTGTGCCTTTCCACAGGATGTGAGTAAAGATAATGACTTCCCTTCCCCCTGGAGTCCCTTTGCAGAGGGAGGAATAACAACCAGGTGAGCCATGGAAACTGTTGTCATGGGAACTGCTCCTATTTACCCCCTGCTCTCGCTCTCTCTCTCCTGCTCTCTCTCACTTACCCTCACTTGCCCTCTTCACCTGGGTTATTTATCTGATGGATGCTTCTCTGGGGATTTCTCCAGAAAGCAACAACAAATGCAAGGTTCATGTTTTGTGTCTGTATTTATTCCACTTCTTCGGAAACACATATTTCAAGGATTCTCACCAATGGATGGTGTTGAATCTAGTTTATGAGAGATAGAAAGACCCCTGAGGCATGTTAGTCGTCACATTGTCTTCCTCTATCTTCTGTAAACTAACATCCACTGATTGAAAATACATTTTCCCGTGGACGCTCCTCACTGTGTCTCACATTAACCTGCTCACTCAGTGGAACTAACCTGTGTCTGTGCATGAACTCACTCTCCCACACCTGCACTTTGAAATGTCACCGTGGCCTTTAAGCTCTTGCTCACTTGTCCGTGTGCTTTGACTGTTTTTTTTTCTCTCCCTCCACTTCTCTCTGTCCCCGTTCGGCTGTCGGTCTTCTCTCTCTCGTCTTGTCCCTCCAAGAAGCCTTCTCAAAAGCGTTGAGGATGAATTGTTCCAACGGTAACACTAACACTGCGTGTGTTGTAGTGCTGTAAGCCATCCACCCTACCCCTCGCTTGGTCATCACCATGTTTGCAGTGAGCTTTAGCATCCATCCTCTCAAATCACCCTCCCTGACAACACTCCGTTTACCATTTGTGATCTTAACTGCCGATCCAAACTGTGCACACTGCTGCACACATGAGTCTGAGGTCGGTAGGAAAGTGTGATGTAGAAATAGGCTGGAAAATACTCAAAAAAATCTGCTTGTTTGTTAAGATTCAACCCTTAACAAACACACAGGGCTGCACTTTTTATGTCCACTGTAGTTTTAAAGCAAAGGTTTCTAAATAATTACATCACCTTTCAGAGAACTTGGTTAAAGTTGGGTCACTGAGCTTTAAAGCTAATTTCGTGGATTACTGATTAACGTGACAGCTTTTATTTAACCTTCTGAAAGTTGTCTGCGGTCCTTGGTTTTGGTCCATGTGTTATTTTAAGCTAATGTTAAAGTCAATATAGAAAGTGATGATGGACCTGTTTGAAGGTTTTGTACTAAGACAAACAACTATTAAAATAGCTTCGAAAATTTATATTTTTGTGGTTTCCAGAGCAAAATGGATCCCAAATACCACCTCCATGTTTCTCCTTCTACTCATGCTCACTTTATGTCCACGGAGTGATTTTACATGAACATTTGCTCCATTTACATCCCTCCTCCTGAGCTCTGATTGGTCTTATTTTCCACACTGATTCCTTTGTTTCCTGCAGGGGACACATGGCCCATCTTGAAGATAAACTTGAAGAAGTAGAGCTGTGAGTGACAGTAATAGATTACAAATGTCATCATAAACACACAAATATTCCTTTTGTAGCTTTTCTGAAAACACACCTCTGTTTCAGGTCAACTCTCAAGCCAGGACTTCCTCCTCCTCTGCCCCCGAAGGTGAAGACTAAAACTATTTAAAAAGTTACCGTTTGCTTACACATTCATCCAGTGCTACAATATGCTGCGCTTTCCTTCACACACCATTCACACACTGCTAGTCCATAATATACAAGTTCAAAGTGTATGTGCTGCGACGTGCTTTGAATGAAGATCAAACTATTTTCAGTCTGTCCCTCATATCCAGCCCCGGCTGAACAGCTCGTCAGAGGAGATCGGCCTTAACGAGGAGAGGTCTCTGACGGTGCGGAGGTTCCCTAACTCGGAGAATGGACCGAGTCAGGCGGCTCGCAGACAGAGCACACCTGAGCAGGGAAACAAGGTGGAGCACTCGTCTCCAGATTTCCTCTCTGTCAGCGTCAGCAGCCCTGGGATCCTGTCTCATGCCTCCGATCCTGGTGAGTCTCGGCTGAATTTATACCTACCTATGTACAGTCGCCTGTTTGGTCTGGTGTCTGCTGTCATTCTTAAATCAAGCCCGTTTCTCAATGAGCACTTACTTTATTTTTTACAAGCTCTCATTAAATCTGAATGTAAAGGTAAGGAAGCCTCATGTAAATGTGATCTTGGACATAGATTCTGTGCGTGTGATTAAGGGTTGTGCTACAAATCTAATTTTCCGTCCTGCTCTCTTGTGACAGATAATGACTCGGATGACAGCGTGAATGGAGGCAGTCCCAAGCCACCACCCAACCAGCAGCATCGGAAAGAGAAGAAGGAATTCCCTGTGAGTTTAATGACCTTTCACAAATATATCATGTTACGATGTGGATTTGTATCAAGACCGCCACACTTCTCACTTTTATTTTCATTGGGTTTTAAGATGAAACGGTAATCAGTGGTCTTAGAACCTATATTTTAGATGTGGAGAGTTTCCAACTAAGCTGGCTGATCATGCGCTGAAACCTCAAATATGTTTTTCCTTTGTAAGATCCAAACCAGGATGGTTAAAGAGGAACGTTTTGCGTCCAGTCCAGTTTTAACGTTTAATTGACTTTGACAGAACACACACAAAATAACAGTCCACATTGTTCTGGATCCTTGTTGAGGCTGAAACTAAATCCGGCAGCGACATTTAAAATCATTGTTGCTTTATCGGTTCTGCATCTACACTATCATGTTGTTTTATGTTTCCTCTGCTCCTCCTCAGAAACCAGCCATCAACGGGCTGCCACCCACTCCTAAAGTACTGGTGAGTAAATCATCTGCACTGTCGCTCACAGTCTTAGCTCTTCGCTGCTGACGTGGATTCACGGGCACTGTTATTAATCTGTTGTCTGAAATGCTGCTGTACATTCTTCAGATATTTGGGGTCCACAGAGCTTTCGGCTTTGTGGTTGCCTCTGCTCCGCTCGGCTCCAGCTTATTAAACCTTGGCTGACGTTGTAGCGCTTCACTGATCCAGAAACTGCCTGTTTTGCTTTTCAATGCAGATGGGAGCCTGTTTCTCTAAAGTGTTTGATGGTTGCCCGCTGAAGATCAACTGTGCCACATCATGGATTCATCCAGACACCAAAGGTACAGCTTCAATCCATAAACCCCCACACACACAAACACACATAATTAACATGTTTTATTAAAGCCAACAATTCGTTTTTCCTTCTAGATCAGTACCTAATCTTTGGGACAGAGGATGGAATCTATACGCTGAATCTTAACGAGCTTCATGAAGCTACGATGGAGCAGGTAACGGCAAATAAAATCAGTTTGTGGAACTAGTAGAATTACGCTGGACTCACACGATTGGACTCATTCACTTTGAATGGGGTGAGGTCATGCATTGCTGATGAACAGCCAATCAGATCGTGTTTAATAGAATACTGCAGGCACTAACCAATCAAATCACGTTAATACTAAAGAAGAGGCAGCTGGTGAACCTGGTGTGTGTTGTGGATCATATTTTACGCGTACTTCTTTTTAGCATTGTACTGATAGTTAGCTTGGTTCGTTAGCATGACTGTCGGCTATGTCGTGTGTCCCAATCATAAAATGGATGTTAGTTATTTTATCCATTCCATACTCTTAAGTCTTCTTTTTGTATCCCTCTGATTAGAGTCCCATGTTCGCTTCTTCAACATGTGGATAGACCTGCTGTTCTTTGTTTTGGTTGCTAAGCCATTATTAGACACTTAAAAGAAGGTTCAGCAAGCGTACAGTTGTCTAATTAATGTCGCTCCCCTCATTGAGAGCTGAAAACTACAGCTGAAAAGTGATTGTCATATTTTCTATCCCCTCAGCTCTTCCCGAGGAAGTGCACATGGCTGTATGTTATCAACAACAACCTGATGTCTTTATCTGGTAAGTGATGGAGCTTTTAACAGCCTCCTGCTTCACTGGCCACTGTCATAGCCTGCCGCTCCTTTGTCCCGTGTTATCTGGCTGCACCTGAAGGCAACACGGCCACTCCATATCTGCAGCCCTGAAATAACTTTCTTTTGTTTGCTATCAGAAATACTGTGACTCATGAGTGATGCATCTGACTTTACAGCCTGTTCCTCTACTGAAGAACCGCAAATATACTGATATTTGTATGTCACAATGTTTACTAGCAACAAAAGTAAGAGGAGTGAAACTCAAATCATCCATCATTCGAAACCAAACCTGCTTTTGTTGAGAGCAGAACTCAAACCTTTTCCCGGTTTAACGGTTGAGGATGGGATTACAAAGTGTGAGCTCTGCTTTCGGTTTTACCTTCAGCAGTTTGCCCCTCGGTATACTAAGCCTCTGTTCTCTTCTCCTCTTCCCTTGGCCACTGTCCATCCTCCTCTCACCTGGCTTGATTTGATATTCTACTAACTGGCTTCATCAGAAGGTAATCATGCTTCACATCATCATGACACTTTTTTACCTCTGTTCACATCTAACCTTTCTACACGTGAAAGCTGCTGATGGAGGATTTGTTGAGAACATTAATCATTTACCTCCAAAATGTTTATAACGTTGTCTGTCATATTTAAGAAGAGTGTCTTTGATCCCTTGGCTTTGATTTCTAACTCACTGCTCACTGCTGTTAACCCATGAAGCTCTTCATTGAATCTACTGTGTCCTGCTCTAGGGAAAACCTTCCAGCTGTATTCCCACAATCTCATCGGGCTGTTTGAGCAGCTGAAGAAGCCTGGGCTCGCTGCTCAGTTCCAGACTCATCGCTTCCCAGACAAAATTTTACCCAGGTGAGATCTTCAGGTCTTTTTTTTTTTCCTGAACCCCCGTCTCATTTATTGAATTCTGTGAATTCTGTCACTTTTGTGATAAGGTGACGACTCCGCTTCTCTAACTTAAAGCACGTTGCTACGCTCATGCTGTGCCGTCTTTTTGTGCCTTGCTGTCCACCATCATGACGAATGTTTGTGGTGGGAGAGAAAAAGGAGAAGCACCGGCCAACTTCCCTGATTATAGACGTCATCACCCACTCTTTAAGACTGTGGTCACAACAACCTGCCTGTTTTCTCTCCTCAGGAGGTTTGCCTTGACAACTAAGATCCCAGACACAAAGGGCTGTCACAAGTGTTGCATTGGTAAGTGGCCTTTACCTCCCACCACTTATTTACTTACCCTTCCATCGTAGTAAACTGTCAGCGCACGAGAAACATCTACTTATAGTCGTGTGTTCTGTAAACTTTCAAGACTTTATTATGCATTAATGTGAGTGAGGTTTTATTAAATCAAGATTTTTTTCATTTATTAGAGTTGCTCCAGTCATTTAAACTAATGCACTTCTGATAGAATCTGTCCGAATCTTCCATTACAGGACCTACACGATCGAGCCTGACAGACCTATTGGTTAACAGGCATGATGGTATTGACAGAATAATTAATAATCATTTTAACATTTTATGTAGCAAAAGGCTTTTTATTTAAGTTCTATATATTAAGTTGTATTTTTTCCTGTAGAGCGCAAACAGCCCAACAGTCCCCTTAAATTTGATTCCCTGTTTTTTTCCATCAAGCATTATTCCCTGGGAACTTTGTGAAAAGAAAAAAAAACTCCCCGTCATGCAACGTTAAAGAAAGTGAAAACAAATTCCTGGATCCACACTGAAATGTAACGGGTTCTTCCCTGACTCATACTGCGTCTTTCCACTAAGCTTAGTGTTGATCAATCCAGTAGTTTTTGTGTAATGCTGGCAACAGACAAACAGACAAATGCAAATGAAAACATAACTTCCATGGCAGAGGGAACAAGTGTTCCGCCGCCCAAAATCCATATTGGTCTGGCTACACAGTTCAGTCCAGCTCCACTTGTCCCTCATTGCTTGTCTCTTCCACAGTGAGAAACCCGTACACAGGCCACAAGTACCTGTGTGGAGCGCTGCAGTCTGGGATCGTCCTGTTGCAGTGGTATGAGCCCCTGCAGAGGTTCATGCTCATCAAGGTCAGTTCACTATTTCCTGTCTTTTCTGAAACATGGTCCCCACAAATGTGTTTATCACAAAACATTGAACTGTCAGCTCTGCCTTACATTCTTTCTCTTAAGTGCTGTGAGTCTGTAATTGTGAGTAAAATGAGTGCTCATCTCCTAGTACCTGTAGAAAACATCACACGCTTTTAAAAATAAAAACTAACCTCTGTGTCTGTTCTCTCTTCCTGCCGCAGCATTTTGACTTCCCTCTTCCCAGCCCACTGAAGGTGTTTGAGATGCTGGTGGTGCCGGAGCAGGAGTATCCTCTGGTGTGTGTGGCCATCAGCCTTGGCACCGAGCCGGGTCAGGTGGTCCGCTTTGAGACCATCAACCTCAACTCCTGCTCCTCCTGGTTCACAGAGATGGGAACAAGTGAGTCAAACATGTAGATGTGCTTTAGGTGTAGAGATTATACACAAACGATTATAGGAACTTTAATACTTAGACTGTTTTGACATTGCCTGGGACGCTAGAGAACCTGATTTCTCACTACTATTTTTCCTTTCCACAGCGAATCAGCAGGTGGATGCAATCCACGTCACCCAGCTGGAGAGAGACACAGTGTTGGTGTGTTTGGACCGTATGTACAAGCTCTTCTTAACAGTTTATACCTGTAAAACACACTTTACACTCATTTAGATTCTGCTTGTTCATTCTAACAGACGTTTCTTATTTTATTTGGCAGAAAATTTGAAGATTGTTAATCTCCAGGGCAGACTGAAGTCCAACAAGAAGCTGGCGTCTGAGCTCAGCTTTGATTTCTGCATTGGATCTGTTGGTAAGCGTCCAGATAAATCCTAATGTCACTTTGGATCTGTGTAAAGAAATAGACGAACATGAAATGTGGAAAGTGGAGAAGTTTATTTTGGTATTAAAACTGAATTCCATCACTTTACAGGTGTAGAAAAAAAGAGTCTCAGCATGAAAAGTTGTCAAACCTACAGAAAAGTTGTAATTTGTCCTGGCTCCTCACGCACTAAAACATGACCTCTCTGTTTTCAGTGTGCCTTCAGGACAGTGTCCTGGCCTTCTGGAAACACGGCATGCAGGGAAAGAGTTTCAAGTCCAATGAGGTAAAATAAAACATAAACACTACAACTGAGTGAAATCTTGATTCACCAACACTGGTTGTAACTCTTCCATTTTTTATCGTTAAAAGCTGAACCTGTCTTTCAGTTTATTTCTACATTTATCTTTAGTTTAATGACATTTTGGATTTCCTCAAGTGATGATGACACCTAACGTTAAACCATCGTCCCTTTTGAAGATCATTTTAAAAACAAAATGATAAAAATATCGAATTTATTTCCATAGTAGAAACTCTAAATGCAATTTGTGCCACCTCCATGAATACGAGCGACCTTGTTGTGCCCATGAACAAACACCTTTGGCTCTGGACAACAAAGACCCTGAGTGCTGTCTGTTCATGTGCATGGCGACACGCTGCCGGTGATCCCAGCAGCTTAGCCCTCAGGTGGAGCCGGACAAAGTGGCTTTGTGTCGAGCCGAGGTAACGCATTTGTCCAGCTTTCACGGAGGGACGTCGTGTTAACCTGATCACGAGTCGCGCTCAGCCGCACAATAACAGTTCAAGAGATCACGGGGAGGTGAAGCATTCTGTTTTTATGAAAAGTGATACGGCGGCCGGGGGCCTCCCTTTCTGAAAGCTCGCCGTGTCAGACGTGGTCCTGCGCTCAGACGAAACCGGAGGTCTGTTTGCGGAGTCCGTGCCCAGCCCGGCTTAACGGCTCTCCCATAGCCAGGATTTTTGAAATGTCAGCAGCCAATGCAAAATTCATGCTCAATCATAAACGAAACCCGTCACACAACAGCAAGCGACACTAAATAATTCAGCCTTTGTCTCGTTATGATTCCTCTGAAAAGCGAAGGCATTCAAGGGGGCAGGGTTATTGATCCGCGCCTGACTCGGTGGGTGCTCCTCCGAACACCCGAGACCTTGTTCTCGTTTAGACTTAAACGGATCAGATCTCCCCCGAAGCCAAGGACTCACACCTAGCAGGTGTCAGCCGCTGACTATCTCACATCTATGGACAAGTTTTCATGTCATGACAACACATAGGAGTGTGTTTTGAAGGGGCCCTTGTCTTTTTCCCCTGTAAAGTCTCGGGCTACATCTTGTGACTAGAGCAGGTAGCCTCCTGGATTGTACACAGTGTCACCGTGAGCCCCTGGAGACGGCACTCAGTTACCTGCCGTCTGTTTTAAAAAGCATGTTGACATTTTGTTGTTGAAGTCACAAGACGTGATCCAAATGTAAACACTCATCCCAGCACCGGCATTAGTCTGGATTCACCCAGGCTGAAGATTCACTTGTCTTTGGTGAAACTGTCACAGAAGTATTTCGATATTTCACATGTTTGCACACGTACTTCACGACTTAAGATATAAAAAGTCACTTAAACCTGTTGTCTTTTTTTTGTATTCGTAGGTGACCCAGGAGATTTCTGATCCAAGCAGAGTTTTCCGTCTCCTCGGATCCGACAGGTTGGTGCAGAGATCAGATTCTCACCCTTCTTGTTTTTGTTTTTTTAACCCGCATCACTGTTCCTATACCTCATCAGCCACATTTTTTCCACAAACCCACACACTCGTGATAATGGCCGTCCTCCCTCAGGTCTTATTGTTTTTCCTATTACCTGGAAACCAACAAACAACCAGCTCACCTCCTGCTGCTGGGACATCTCTCGCTGCGCTGGTGTCCCACTGACATGTTTTTGTCTCCTCTCCATGTTCGTCTTGCTTAAAACTAATCGTCTCAAACTGTCCCCGAGTGACCCCGTGACATCCTCCAGTACCTCTCTGTAGATCTGGTGACATGAAGGTCACAGTCACAAACCAAATGATAATTATTTTCATAATAAATAAATCTATTTATTTACTAATGTTGTGACTTTAATAGATTGATCAATTAATGCACGTATCAAGTTTATTAGGTAATTATTTACATTTAAAATTTAAAAAAAACAATGCATTGGTTTGCACATGCCTGTAGTCAGCAAAAACATCGAGCTCGGGTTGGAAACAAAAAATAAAACCTGCTGGGTTCAGGTCAGGCGCGGTTCATTTTCCAAAAAGTGCAGCCCGAGACGCTTTTTAATTCAAATATCTTGTTTCGTCTAAAATCTCCAAAACCTAAATACATTAAATTTACAAAGATGCAAAACAGGAACAGTGAGTCCTCACATTTTAAGAAATGGAACCAAATAATGTTTGTTTGGAAACTATTTATCGACCCTGAAGACGTAAGCTTCATCACTAACTGCTCATCTTCTGCTTATCGATGAATCATCTCATCTGTAGACTGAAGATTTGTCTCCGCTGCCGACGGAGCAGAATGTGATTGAACAGTCAGCTCAGTTCAGTTCAGTTCAGTTCAGCTCCTCTCCCGTCACTCAGTCAGATGATGACTCCTGATGGAGCGAGGCCTCTCTCTGCCCAGCCCCCCCTCCCCTCCCATGATTTATTCACTGCTGCCCAGGCACTGCCAGTCTGGTGTGAGTGTCCCTCCGTGCCTCTGTAATTTCATCTGATGGAACAGACAGTATGGACTGTAGCGTCCCTGCTCAGCTGTCACCACCACGAGACCGAAGCCATCTCAAGACGTAGCCGCCGCCGCCGCTGTCATCGGCCTGTCGCTGAACGTGCCGTTTAACCAGTAACTGTGCCGCCCTCCGAGCAAACTGATCCCATTAACACGATGCTGCTGGTCCTGTCGTGGAAGCAGATAAATTAGAGCAACTTTCCTTTAAATCAGCCAAACGACAAACTCAACCTTTCAACAGGCGGCTGGTGGTCGACGTTCAACAACTGACTTCAGACTGTTGACGTTTTGTGAAGGTGTTTGTCCGAGAGAGAGATGTGATGTTGCATGATGTCCACTGAAATCTTTAAAGCTTCATAACTATAAAACGTAATAATGAACATTTTGTCTGTTTTAAACTTTCTACCTTTATACTAACAAGGTGTTCACGTTCATTTTCAAACCAAGCTGCCATGAATACAAACCAGTGGCTCCCTGTAGGTAGAACAAATGATCCAAGGATCTAAAAAGCTCTGACATGGTTTTGAAAACTGATGAACTTCAGAGCTTCAGTGTTTTCTGTTTGGGAAAGGAGCTCCCTTTACCTCAGACTTTCAGCTTTTTAACTGTTACACTCTCAAAACAACATCATATGTCTCCTTTACGAGGGAACCAGTTTTCTTCAGACTTTATTTCTTCCATGCTGGTGCCACAACTCCTCCGTCTAATCCTCTGACTCCGCTCCTGGTGTTTGTTTTGCAGGGTGGTGGTTCTGGAGAGCCGACCCACCGACAACCCCACGGCCCTGAGCAACCTCTACATTTTAGCAGGTCACGAGAACAGTTACTGATCCGTCAACGCGGACTGGACAGGTCTTAGAGAAGAATAAGATGCCTCAGTTTTGGGAGAAGAAGAAGTCGCTGGGAATCTTTTGTTACTGATGGTGGGATCGGCAGGTCAGTAGAAAGGGGGCGGAGCGTCTTCAGACTGGACCCATGAGCAGCCTTACACCAGCAACTGTAGCTCCCCCAAGAAAACTGTTCTGAATACAAACCCGTTGTTATTTTCCTTACTCATCTGTACTGTGGACTGACAGGTCATCTAGAGAATGAGAAACAAGTGCCATGATAAAAAAACTCACAAGGATTTTTGTGATTGTATTAAACCGATGGGAGATTCTTGGTGTTAACGTCTGTAACATGTCACATAATCACGGCCGGTGGCGTTTTCCACGCCGTCAGGCTTGAGGAGAGATTTTTACAACTTCCCAGTCAAACTAATTGACCAGTTTAAACAGAAACTCATGAGCCATGTGGGTTATTTAAGCAATATTTATTAACCTCATGTTCAGTGATGTGTTGGATTGACAGACAGTGTGAGGATTAACTACCTAGTTCCCGAGCAGCTTCTGGTTATTTTCTACCGCTATGTAATAAAGCCGCATCTCTCCTGCTCTGCTGCATTTTTTTTTTAGAAAGTGGACATAATGTACATGTGTTGTTTTTCCCTTTTACCCTCCTCTCTTTTATAGACCTTTTAATTCTCATTATTTGCACCATGTAAGCACTTTTGTACATTTTTTTTAATTTAAAAATAAAAATGACAAAATGAGGGACGATGCTAGGTTTTGTTAACATCTGTCCATTCCCTTCGCGAGCTGTTCGATGTATGCTGTTTTTGTAATAAAAAACGCTGTTGTTAACAAGAACACGTGAATGGATGCTTTATTTGTTCGTGTGTTTGTGAGATGATGATGACGATGCTGCGAGTCACTGATGAAGAGTCTCTAATGAGGGAAAAAGGGGGGGAGACGAGTGAGTTATTAGTTTATTTCCCTCTTTAGTGTGTCTTTCCTGCAGCTTCACCAGGAGGCGCTAATTGCTCCCCCTGCGACAGGAGGATCCGTCACAGTTAAATCCTCCAGTCTGTGGAACAGGTGGATGCGTCTGAGGGGTTTCTGTTGTTTTGAAGACCACAAAAACATGAAATGGACGAGAAATGAAAAAACCTGTTCAGCAGAATCACAAACTAATTCACCAGTAACTCAAACTGTGTTCAGACCTGTGAGGATTTGTCTTTAAAGGACAGAAGATGAGTGAATTCTCCTGTGAGAACAGAGTTGTTTTCCTCCCTGACGGATGTTTTCTCTGGCTGCTGGAGGATGTGGTTTATTTTTAAAAACACCTTTTCGAACACTCAGTCCATCAGGTGTGAACATCTCCAAATAAACAAGGTGTGAACATCTCCAGATGTGTGAAAAAGCACCAGAGGAGTCTGCTCCTCTGTCTTTCTGCAGGTGGAGTCTGAAGCTCCTCTGGTGGAGGAGAGAGAGAAGTGTGTCAAGTTGAGTTAGTGGATAGAAGAGGAAGTCAGGTGATGTCACCTTCAGAATAAAACAGCCAGTCTTCAAGTAAAAATCACCTGATTTCACACAAAAAGCATCATCTTAGAGTTACAGTGCTTTAAATTGAGCTTTTGTTGGCTTCTCTGAATATATTTTCTCACGTTATTATTCTATGCAATTGTATAATATAGTATTTTATTTCAATGTAAATCACCTCATTAAGTAAATCTTAACTTCAGTCGAAAGCACAAAGCTTCAAGAGAGTCAACGACCATTTTAACATCATCACTTCAACAGTTCAACAAAGTGACGACTTTTATTAAAATAGAAAAATAGGAGTGAAAATATATCAATTAAAACTTTAAAAAAGAAGAGCTAAGCAAAGAAATGAATGGTAAATTGTAAATGTATGAATAGATAACCCAGTGTATAAAACATGCTGTGTTTATACCTTATATTCATGGAGATTCAGTCAGTAAATATTTATATTACTATGATTTAAATAGATGAATAAGGGTTTCTGAATTCTGCTGCAATAAATTCATATATTTATTTAGATTAATACATTGGATTTATAAAGATATATACAAAATGTATCACTAAAATGGGGCCTACAATATATTTTCATGTAACTTGCTTGAATGGGTCAGTTAATTAATTAAGGATAATAATAAAAAACAAACCGTCAAGCCTCAGAGAATGAAGTGCTGCGGGCTGGAGGGGTTTTATTTTGAAAGCTGTGGCCGGATGTGAGGTAGTGGTGCATCTTTAAAGCAGCAGAGTAGAATGAGATGAGACAGAAGAGCTGAGGTCCTCCAGCAGGAAGGTCTGTGTCTGCAGGAGGAGACAGAAGAAGAAGAAGAAGAAGAAAACTCCTCCTCTTTCCTTCACCTGTGGACATTTCCCCTCAAAGTAAGTTTCACTTTTCAATCAGCTGATTAATCTCTGGAAGGTTTATTTGTAGGAATATTGGGTCATCAGCTGTTTCATTGGGGAACTTGACTCAGACTTTATATTAACTAAGTTTCATCATATCTCATGTTGTGATGTTATCATATTTAAAGCTGTGGATGTCGTCCTGACTGTTTTATTCAGACTTTGCCAGTTGCTGTGTGTGTCAGTGCAGATCTCTGATTTCATCCCCTGTGTTATTCTCTCTGTGTCTCTCCTCTGGGAAATCACCCAGTAGACTTTGCATTGCAAATGTTGTTCCTTACGTAATGTAACTGCCGGCAGGTGTAATGTTGCTCTGAGCAATTAAATCTGTCTTCTGGAGGCAGGTTAAGAGGTTAAGTTAACATTTAGGCCCTAATGCATGATACTCGACTGAGCTCGGCTGCAGGTATTTTTATAATTCATATTAAATTAGTAGTAGAAGGTTTATTGGTAGAGAACAGTCAGAGATTCAACGTGTTTTACATGAGATATAATGAAATGTAAAAGCAACATAAGACAATACAAACAGAAATTAAAAGGAGATTAATATGAGTAAAAGAGTCGTGTATGAAATGAATCATTATTTGATTTAATAAGTTGTCGCAGCAAACCGCAAAGTCTTAATCAGTTACTCTCTGAAATCCTCCACCACTTTATTTAAGATCTGCTACAAGTTTCCTTCTTTTAAAACAGATTCAAAACACATATTCTTTTCTTAAGCTAACCATATTATTATTATTCTCCATTTTTACTACAATGTTTGTTTTTCTCTTATTTGTTTTCTTTCTACATTTTCAATTATATTTATTATTATTTTTTAAATATGAATATCTTCTTATTTTATATATTTTCCACTCACATTTAGTCTTGTTGTATATTTGTCGTGAATCTTTGCTTCTTAAACTTGAAGCACATTGATTATCACGTGAAGTCTGTTTCACATGTGGAGAATAAAACCTGACCGCTGCTTCTCCAGGTGTAGTTTGGACTTGATCACAAATCTGTACTGTTCTTCTCTGTATATTCACAAAAGATGAATCTGAATCAGTTCTTAGTTTTATAAAAGCATCACAGTTTTTCTTTTCTGAGCTCAAACCCTCATATCACCTGTTAATATGAATCATAATATGAATTCTGACCTTAACTGTGTGAACTTAAAGCAGCAGGCGGTGAAATCACCCTCAGTTTTCTTTCCCTGCTGTGAACTTGTCGTAGGTTCGACTCCCTGGACTCAAGTGTTTCCTTTCCTTCTGACCTGAGGATGGAGAAGTACGAGAAGATCGGAAAGATCGGAGAAGGCTCCTACGGCGTCGTCTTCAAGTGCAGGAACAGAGACACGGGGCAGATCGTCGCCATCAAGAAGTTCGTGGAGTCGGAGGACGATCCCATCATCAAAAAGATCGCACTGAGGGAGATCCGGATGCTCAAGGTGACGACACACACACAAGGTCACGCTTTTATTTTTCTAATTATTCAAAAACTGATTTAGAATTAAGGAGCAATCAGGATTATAAGAGTCAGAATTATGAGATAGTTTGCAAAAGTAAAGTTTATTTTCTCAAAACTGTGAGGAAAAATCTAAATCATGAGATTCTCAGTCAACATTTTAGAGAAAAATATAAAATTATATGAATAAATGTCAACATTTTTCCTTATTAAGTTGAAATGATGAAATATTCAAACCTATGAAATTTTAAAAAATCTAAATTTTGACTTAATAAATCAAAGTTTTGAGCTAATTCTGCATCTTAAGTCAAACCAAACCTAAACTTTGACTTTCAAAGAGCATTTACATTTTTTGACGTCTAACTTTTTACAAACTACATCGTTTCTCTCTTCCTGGTCTCCACACACGTCTCTTTTAAAAACTTAGGACTTAAACTTCATGCAAACAATGAAGAGCAGAGTCCAGATATAAAAAATGTATCAGGATAAACTTTCAGCTAAGTCACGTCTATGGAAAGAAAAGAACATCACAAAAATAACAGACAGTAAAGATGCAAAGTCGATGCAGCTTTTGACTGTGAGGTTTTTATTTGATGTTTTTAAAGATGCAGATCCTGTTTTTATGGCCTTTTTAAAGAAACACTCTCCTCTCTGTTGTGCCGAGCAGCAGGAGGGACGGTGGCAGTTCATTCTGCAGAGGGGAAACTTTCTTTGTGGCTGCAGCACAGAAAACGTCTCGTTTAGAAGAGGTTTACAGGCCTGTTATCAAACGGAGGGAAAAGCTCTGCAGGAACTTAAAATATGAAATGTCTGGAGTTTAATAACAGAAAAGGAGAAATTCTACAACTTTTAACACCTGAAAAAGCTTCGGCCTCGGCTGGACGTCTTTGATCTTTTGTTAATATCAGTTTATTAATCTCAAATCTCAAAGTTCTGAGGTCTTAGTGTTTCCCACCAGACTTGGACTTCAGCAGCTGAGTTTGATCTGAATGTTGCTCTGTCTGTTTTTCCTTCACGTTCCACCTTCTGAGACGTTGTGGTACAGTGGTCGCAGGTTTAATTAGTCATGCTGTGGGTGGGGGTGTTCGCGGCCGACTGGACTCCAGCGGCTCATAAATACGACAGGATGGGGACGGGTTGTCAGGGGCAACAGCATGTTTATCACCATCTGGAAACAGTTCAGTCTGTTTGATTAGAGCAAACCACAGATCGCTCCCCACACCACACACTGGACTGGTTTCCTAAAGTCGCTTTAACTGGTTTTGTGTCTGTTGTTGCCTTTTCCTGATAATGTGCAGATTGCATGTCTCTTTCTGTCTCTAATGTTTTTCTCGTGTGCGTGTGTCTGTGTGTGTCTGTGTGTGTGTGTGTGTGTGTGTGTGTGTGTGTGTGTGTGTGTGTGTGTGTGTGTGTGTGTGTGCAGCAACTGAAACACGCCAACCTGGTGAACCTGATCGAGGTTTTTCGGCGGAAGCGGAAGCTTCACCTGGTTTTCGAGTACTGCGATCACACGGTCCTCAACGAGCTGGACCGACATCCCAGAGGGTGAGAGACTCTGACTCAAAGTTACACTTTCATCCTTATGAGAAGCAGCGTCGACTCAAGACTTTGTATCTCGAGGTCCATTCAGTAGCTGGTCAGGATCGTACTTTGTTCAGTTGTTCAGGATTTGTAGGATTTCACATCTCAGTTTCCCTGAGCATCTTAAGAATGTGATGCAGTTGAAATCCCCAGATGAGGAGAGTTTGTGTTTCCAGCTGCTGAACTGACGACTGGACTTTCTGGCTCTTTTGCCAAATTTCACAGTTTTATTCTGTCACAAAGGAACCGACACGTTACACACAAAACAAACAAAAAGACACAAGATCGACAAGACGACAACAAAATATAACAGGAAACTAATACAACAGCAAATAACAGACATTTAGGCATAAAAATAAAAAAATAAAAGTACCATGAAACCTGATGTTTATTGTCACACCTGTAATCATGTTTAAAATGTTTTCAGGCTCCATTGCAGCACAAATAAAGTAGTTGAGAAAGTAATAGAAAACAGAACAATAACAACCAGAATAACAGATGCATATAAACTGTTGGTTCTCTACTGAATCAGTGGTAGTTACAGGTTTCTAACTCTATTTGTCAGCGTACAGCAGCTGAGTTACTCCTACACCCTATGAAACTACGATCTATTTTGCAGCACAAATCCTGGATCAGCCCCTTTTGTCCGGATCCACTCCAAAATTTAATTGGCTTCTTTCTTTCCACCAATTGTTGTGGAAAACCGTTTTTGTGTAATCATGCTGACAAACACACAAACACACAGGGGTGAAAACCAAAACCTCCTTGGTGCAAGTAATAATAATATAAATATACAGAATAGAATAAAATGTGTGTTTACAAAAGAAGACATGAGAAGAAACGAACTTGTACAAACTATACAAATAGTGATTTTAACAAATTCTCGCTGTTAGAAGCCGTACACACTTGTTATGCACTGGTTATGTAATAAAAACAGACCCACACACACTCACAGCTGCTGGGTGAACTGGTGCACCGAGATACTGACCAGTATAAATCTGACTTTGGTTGCTTTTCATTTAACAACGTGCTGTGTACTTTCTATTACTTCTACATTACACATACACCACAGCGTACACTGGGCTTTGTGCGACTCTGATGGGCACAATGTTGGTCTCCTGGGACGCTGACCCGTCCCCCTGTGGAATGTTTACAGTGATGCTCTCCCAGAATGCTTTGCTGTCGAGGGGATGTCTCGCTCGGCCACATTTTATATGGAGTGTTTTCGCTGTCTGGTCCCCCCCCCCACCCTCTGGTCCTGGCCTGCAGCCCTCTGGACACAGACGGTTCAAAAGAGGAGAAAACAAAGTGCGGAGAAGGGGCGGAGATTGTTATTAATTGCCAGTCACAGGGCTCGATTTAGCCATTTCCACGGCAACAGTGATGGACGATGGTCCCTGGAAGCAACAAAGCCTCAGTGTTGAGCCTCAGGACGGGAGCGGCTGGGCGGCTCGCTGTCGTCTGACGCCGTCCGAGGGACGAGACGTGTCCGAGAAGCTGAACAACTGTAGTCACAGAGAAAGACTCCGACTCTAACAAACAAACTTAGTCCTGGTTTAAGTTTAAGCCTGTTTCTCAGTCCACAACATTCAAGGTCCCCAGAGGATCAATCTCACTGATTTATATGCTTTATTGATCCCTGACCTCCTCTACAGCGCCACCATGAGGTCGATATTTTGACTTTGAATCAGAATCAGGATTAATTGTATCTTTATTCAAGCACGTTTCAAGTGTCACCAAGAGGTCGGAGTCATTGTTACAGCAATAAATACAAAGTAAATGATTGAAATATAAAAGAACGTGATATGAAAACTACACGAAAGACAAAATAAAACAACTTACAAATCATCAGCACAGGTTATAAATTAGTATTAAAGAGATAATTTAACATATTGGACGCATTTTTCTTAAAATTACTAAATCAGACTTGATTACGGGTCTGATATTTAAAAGAGGGAGTGCATTTTGGGACAGATCCAATTAAAAATCTGTATCTAGTGAATTGAAAGATCTCTACTTCAGCAGATAATGACTTTACTCAGGAAGATAAAACGTTAATTGGAAAAATGATCAGCTAGTGAACTTTTGTCAAACTAATATTTCCAGTGTCTGAACCTCGTCGTTATCCGTCCCTCAGATGAAACAGGAACATTTTCCCCTCTAACGTTTGCTCTGTGTCTCGCAGTGTCCCCGAGCACCTGGTGAAGAGCATCACCTGGCAGACGCTTCAGGCCGTGAACTTCTGCCACAAACAAAATGTAAGTGACCGACTCGGTGGAATTTTGTCCTCGGCTTGTTTTCTAAATTCCTCCGGTCTCCTCCCTCCTCCAGCTCCCACCAGGCCCCCCTGCTTTATGACTCCTCTTCCTCCTCTTCTTCTTTTCTTCAACAAGAATTCCTTCCCCTTGGCTGACCGACAGTTAATGCATCACCTAGACACAACAAACACCCCCGTTTAACTGGACTCCCCCCCCCTCCCCTTTTTACACAGTCCCTTTATCCTCAACAGCTCTGAACATGTTTAAACTCACACCGTGATGCTTGTGTGTCTGCAGTGCATCCACCGAGACGTGAAACCGGAGAACATCCTCATCACCAAACATCAGGTCATCAAACTCTGTGACTTTGGCTTTGCCAGGATTCTCAGTAAGACTTTCAGACTTTATCAACAGTGACCCCTGGTGGACGTGACTGTCCCTGACTCAGTGTTTGTGTTAGTGTTTTAAAGGTGCTCTTATAAAGCATTTTATTAATTAATGATTAATTGTACAGTAATAAATAGCAAATTCGAGTTCTTAATCTATTAATAAATAGACTAAATTAAATTTGATGGGCAATAAAAATAGACTTTCTAAAAATAATTTACAAATGAAATATTTATCCATGAGTATATTGTTAAATTTTAAAGAGGGGTTGACTAAAACAACATAAAACATTAAATTACAAGTACATCAATTAAAAATACGTGAATGAATTCAGGAGCCACCAAAGACTCAAGGGGTCAAAGAGGTCGAAAGAAAGAATCTAAATGTTTATTCTGCCAAAAAAGATGTGTACAAAATTTATGGTAAATGTCTGTATATGTATAACGCTTTTCTGTATTCATGACAATTCATACAATTCATACAAATGTAAAAATCTAAAAAGGGAAATTCACTCTTAAGTTGTGCTGCTCACATCTTGTATTTGTGTGTGTGTGTGTCATCAGCTGGTCCATGTGACTACTACACAGACTACGTGGCGACCCGTTGGTATCGGGCCCCCGAGCTGCTGGTGGGGGACACTCAGTACGGGGCCCCAGTGGACGTGTGGGCGATCGGTTGTGTGTTTGCTGAGCTGTTGTCAGGGATCCCTCTGTGGCCCGGGAAGTCCGACATGGACCAACTGTACCTGATCAGAAAGACTCTCGGTGAGATCAGCCGCTCCACAGTTATTGATTTTTGTCAACATTGTTATTTATAACTTCTCCATATTGTGATGAAATACGACGATATTTAAATATCCTTGTTGCATTGGCTGTCCTGTTCGTCTTGGTCTCTGCAGGAGATCTGATCCCTCGACATCAGCAGGTTTTCAGCAACAACCAGTTCTTCAGTGGAGTTTCCATCCCAGAGCCACAGGAGATGGTGAGTTCTGCTGGTTTTGCTCAGCATGAAGAAGATCAATTATGTAAATTAAAATTAAGAAATACAGGAAAATGTGAAATGTACCTTATGAAACATTTTCTGTTTGTGTAGGAACCTTTGGAGCAGAAATATCCGAACCTCTCACATCAAGCTCTGAGTCTCATGAAGGTAACGATGTTACAATCAGCGAAATACGAATCAAATGCATTTTTAACCTAAAACACATGAGCTACACATAAAGTTTGGATTTTAATCTCAATAAATGTGCATGTTTTACTACATCTCTTATAGTGAAGTCATGGAAAACTCTACTTTCAGGCAATTTTACATTTTGTATCTGCACAACAAATTAGAAACTATGTTCTTAAATTAGTAACTACAGCTGCTCATCAAAGAGAAACCATCTCTCCCTCTCTCTCCCTCTCTGTCCCTCTCTCTCCTTCTCTGTCCCTCTCTGTCCCTCGTCCTCCTCCGTGGTTCAGGGTTGTCTGAGGATGGACCCATCTGAGCGTCTGACCTGTGAGCAGCTCCTCCTGCATCCGTACTTCGACCACCTGCGGGAAAAGAGCCAGAGCTCGTCTCGTGAGCAGGATCGTTCCAGCAACAAGAGGACGCGCTTCCCCCGCAAGCAGCTCCCCCCCGGGGTGAGCGGCCTCATGTTGGATGAATGACCGCCGGACTTTCACCACAGCTCCTGATTCCCAGGGCTGGTGTCAGTCAGGGTTTGTCAAATCAAACTCGTATTAAAAAAGGACAAATTGTGAAAGAAACTTTAAACTCTTGGGTTGAATGAAACTTAACTTTATTGACAGATCATTTTTTCATTATGTCCTTTCCTCTAACATGGAGGATGCAGGGTTTACGACCTATACTGCAGCCAGCCACCAGGGGGAAACTTTCGGGGATCAGTCATTCATCTTTATGTGCAGTCTATAACTTCAAATTATTGTAATCCAGACGAGAACATCACATTTTTCAAAACATTTTATCTGATGAAACAAGGAAAAAATATCAGTGTCTGTTCTGCGGTTTTCTTCTTCTTTTATTATTATTAGTAGTTGTAGTATTATGATTATGTAGAATAAACAAAACCCCTGGGAAACTGATTGTAAAACAAAGTTTGGTGACGTATACGTTCACATTTCACTACCAGAGGGAACCTGGATGAAATAATAATTTGCCTTATAAATATAATTTGCTTTATATATGTTTGTTCTCTTTCCTCCCTCCAGTATTTGCCGCAGCTGACCGGCAGCAGCATCTTCCCGGCTCTGGACAACAAGAAGTACTACAACAACCTGCGCAGGTTCAACTACCACCTCCCCAACATCTAAACCCACTGATCCTGATCTGAACTCAAATCCTGACCATCGATCTGCTGTTTCCTAAACAAAACACTCAGGAGGGGAAGCTACGTGGTTCTAAAAGCAATCGAGAGGATTCAACCACTTTTTACAGTTTGTTTTTCCACATGAGGTGATGTCGGTCTATGCACTATCCCCAGCGTGTGGAGTCGGACACGCTGGTTTATGTATGTTGCCTACATTTCAAGTCGATTTGTACTTTGTGTAGACGTGTGAAGACGAGGAGCGACGTGCCGCTCTGCTTGTAGTCGCTGAGTAGACTGAAGGTAAAACTACGACGTACTGCCTTGCCTGGTTTGCCAAATGTATTTCTTTTTTATATAATGCAACATGTGAGAGTGACATGTTTTTGGTAGTTGAGTTTTTATGTCTTGGAATAAGTTAAATAATGTAGGACTCAGACTATGTTTTTGGTCACGACTAATGAACATTTCTGAAAATATTTATTGACATCAGGAGTTAATACACTTTTAAACATTCCCTCATCTCTCCCTCGCCGTCATTCATCAGTAACAACACCACTTTGTACTCGTTATCTCTGGAGCTTTGGTGCTAAGGATGTTTTCCACCGTCCGTCTCGCCTCAGATTTTGTACAAACGCCAAATTAATCTAAAGAGAAATGATTTGAAATCCTCAGAATTTTCACAAACTGTTTCTGCCTGTGGACCCACATGTGGGGTTGAATGTTGAGAATATAATAAAGTAAAGAAATGTTCAACCAATCAAAAAAAGAACTGGTGTCGACATCACAAAGTGCTTTAACTATTTTCTTTCTTTCTTTGTGGATTGTTTCTTTACCATTTGATCACACAAGCTTAGAAATAACTTCACTATCAGCACAACTAAACCCTCGGAGGCTGGCATCACGTTTCCAGGATCTTAAGGATCTGCTCCTCGGACAATCAAAGCCCTGCAGCTCCACCCTCCTCCTTCAACATTGGGTTTTTTCATTACAATAATAACTTGCTCTACGAAGTGAGAACCTGTCAGTTCAGGTCCAGCGTTAAATCCAGACGTGGGAGTGCCGTCTGCAGTCTGTCTGCTGTCGTCTGTTTGTCTTTGATTCCCGGCAGATCGCTGAGAAACAGAGACTCCAGATTCCTGTGTGGAGTTAATACTCGTTAGTGTTACAAAATAAGAGCATACATGGACCGGAAAGAGTATTTTGAAGGTAACGTCCTAACACTCACTTGAGTTTGTGAAGGGCAATGATGCCCTTATCGGTCACGTTCCCACACGACACCACCTCCATCGTGTTCAAACTCTCCTGCAGGTTCTCTATGGAGCTCAGCCTCTCCAGACACGTGTCTTCAATGTAGATGCACTTGTTGAACTTCATTTCCACCAAATGTTTCAAACCATCTAGAAAAATGAACAGAAAAAAAAACAAGAATCAGCATTTTCTCTACTGAACGCTGCAGTTAACAAGGTCAGAGATGGTGAAGTGTCCGTGTCCGTTCACTGTAAAACATCCCGGCCACTTGCGTCACTTTTGGATCATCAGACTTGGAGAGATGCACTTTCACCCGTCTCTTTCCTTTCTTGTTAACTCAGAGCCGTTATCACTTTCAGGTCAACGGCCGAGATCGAGCTCGTGTTAAGCTTTAATATTTAATTTGAACAGGACTTTGATGGCAGGGTTTCTGCAGGTTTGAACACGTTAAACTTAAGACCACAAAGAATTGAATTGAAGACCTACAGTATGTCAAGTCCCAGGATTACTTTCACTTCCCCATAATTGGAGAGAAGGTGAAGTAGAGAATAATCCTCAAAAATGCAATATTATCTCTTAAACTACAGACCGAGACAGTGGGTATCCACAGTCTTTTCTGTAGACACAGTTTTAAGCCTAAAATTCAAATTATTCAATTTAAGACCCCACAGACCCCCACTCTGTTAGTCTGTCAACCCAACACTGTGTGATATATTCATGGTCCTCAGGGGATTCATTCAAATAACTTTGGTTTTGCTGAATTCTAAGTCATGAGGACCAGAACATAACATTCTCCACTGACCCAGGTGGTCAAAGCCTCTGAACATGATGCAGGATTCAGTAGCGTCGATGGCCTGGATCTTGTATCTGTCCAGGGGTCCGGTGGGAAGTCCGTTGTAGTCGTGATGCCACCGGTCGAACCCTTGGAACCTCACTTTGGCCCCACACCTCAGCAGCCACTCTGCTGCAGCTCGGTCTGGGCCGATAGACTTGATCCTCTCATAGTCGACCCTGAGAGAGGATGGACAAACATTACAAGTACACGCTGGTGACAGTGAGGATAGGAAAGAGGGTGAATAAATATAAAGTCTACTTGGCAAACTGCCCACGAGGTCATCTGAGCAAAATATACTGAAAATATTTCAACATCTGTTTGTTTTTCTGTGTTTCACAACTTTTTAGAGTTATTTTGAGATTCTTTCTGCCTGTTGGTTAAACTAAATAAGACCACAGGGAACTTCAGGTTCTGAAAACATGTGTGGACATTTGTCATTTTCTTTAACTCCTTTGTTAACACTTAATAATATGATGTTCCATTTTTGTTGACATCCTCAGGGATGTGTGAATTAAATGATATAATAATAATAATCTGTATTTGTAGACCACGAAAGACTGTGTGTTTGTGTGTTTGCTGGTTTGTTTGTAAGCAAAATTATACAAAAACTACTTAGCGGATTTCCACGGAACGAAGTGAAAGCATGTGGTTTCATAAGGAGATTGTTGTGGGATGGTATTCACTCTACTGAGCCACATTCTAGTTGACAGTTATATTAAAAAAATTCTATTTAATATACTTAAAATGTGGCGTTTAAAAAAAAACTAATAAAACCTTTCACAACCAGAGGGAACAGTGCAATCTGTGCTTTGTTAAAATAAAATATATTCAGGTAGAATTATTTTATTGTCTTTACTTCATCTAATATTTGCCACAGCTGACCACAGGTATGCAGTCTACTGGGTACAGAGTCTAGTTTATACTATATATTTATAATAATTTTTTCTGCTTCTGATCAGCGCTTTAGAGTTTCTTTAATTCCCACATGGCCTTGAATGACTTCTGTGTATGACAGTGCCGTGTTGCATCACTGTGCAGCTGCCACACGTGTCCAGTTAGTCTGCAGGTGAATGGAAGTTGTCTCACTTGTTGAAAACTGCATTGAGCCAACCCCAGAAGTGTCTGTGGCTCCGCCCCCTCTGACTCACTGCGGCCTGCACCGCCTTCGATAAGAGCCTCATGTCTCGGAGCTGGAAAACACTGTCAAATAATAAGAATAATAAAAGTATACCTGTATTCTATAGCACTTAGCTCACAAACTTCTTCACAAAAATCAAACCAAAATACTAAAATAAAAGGTAATCAATTCATGTATATGAAGTTGTCTCAGTTCATTTGAATATTTATATAGTCTGTGTTTATACAGTCTGTATTTAAATAGTCTGTAGTTATATAGTCTGTATACAACTAGTCTGTAGTTATATAGTCTGTATACAACTAATCTGTAGTTATATAGTCTGTATACAACTAGTCTGTAGTTATATAGTCTGTATATAAATAGTCTGTAGTTATATAGTCTGTATATAATAGTCTGTATTTAAATAGTCTGTATTTACACAGTCTGTATTTACACAGTCTGTATTTATACAGTCTGTATACAACTAGTCTGTAGTTATATAGTCTGTATATAAATAGTCTGTATTTAAATAGTCTGTATTTATACAGTCTGTATACAACTAGTCTGTAGTTATATAGTCTGTATATAAATAGTCTGTAGTTATATAGTCTGTATATAATAGTCTGTATTTAAATAGTCTGTATTTATATAGTCTGTATTTACACAGTCTGTATTTACACAGTCTGTATTTATACAGTCTGTATACAACTAGTCTGTAGTTATATAGTCTGTATTTAAATAGTCTGCATTTAAATAGTCTGTATTTATACAGTCTGTATACAACTAGTCTGTAGTTATATAGTCTGTATATAAATAGTCTGTATTTAAATAGTCTGCATTTATATAGTCTGTATTTATACAGTCTGTATACAACTAGTCTGTATTTATATAGTCTGTAGTTATAGTTTGAATTTATAAAATCTGCATTTATATAGTCTGTTGATATATAGTCTGTATTTGTATATTATGTATTTATATAGTCTGTAGTTATATTCATATACAGAGATTCACACACACACATTCACACAGTGCATCTATACGCAGCACTTTTCCTACGAGGGGCTCAGTGTCTTGCCCAAGGACACTTCGGCATTCAGACTGGCATCGAACCTCTCTGCCCGCTCAGCCACAGCCTCCACGTGTAATATCACCAGATGTAAAAACCCACTCAACCAGTAGAAACAGGTTAAAGCCCCTCACCTGTCCTCAAACACGTCGTTCTGTTGACATCTATGTTTACGTCCGGGAAGTTTCCACCGCTGCGACCTTTGACCTCGTGACGCATCCACCCTCCCGCGCTCCTATTGGCTGTACGCGCTTACGTAATACGTCGTGGCGGCGGCGGGGGAGGTGTGTGTATCGTGGGCGTGGCTTCGTCGACCCTCTGCAGCTAACCGCCGCTACAGGAGGAAGAGGAGGAAGAGGGGGAAGGAAACACGGAGCTGAGGAGGAACTGAACGATGAAGAAAAGACTCTGAGGTGTTTTTTATCTGCTTTTTAAAAAAAACACACCACCATGATCCGGATCCTGAGTCGAGCGGCTCCTCAGGCCGCGCTGCATCACGTGCTGAGGGACGTGAGCTGCAGACTGCACAGGTGAGGAGTGACTGACAGGAGAGAGGTGACTGACAGGAGAGAGGTGACTGACAGGCGAGAGGTGACTGACAGGGGAGAGGTGACTGACAGGGGGGAGGAGGAGGCAGCAGCTGAGGCTCATGGGAGGAATCCACACACTCGTGAGGAGATGACCGGGAGCAGATGAGCAATGCACTTCCTCCACGAGCCAACTTCTAACTCTGTCACTTCCTAAACTATCCAGAGGCAGGTTGCGTGACATTTCTGCTGTGTGTGTGTGTGCGCGCGTGTGTGTTTGTGTGTGTTTGTGTGTGTTTGTGTGTGTATGCGTGTGTGTGCGTGCATGCTTTTTAACTGTACCTCCTCAGATCACATGCATTCCGCTTCATGTTTACTTCCCCTCGTTCATGGCTGCAACATGTGTTTCCCATTCGACCTGCAGGATCTACGGGGCCAAGCAGTTTATGTAACGGGGCCCCTTCCCCTAGTCCTGCCTCCTTCAAGAAAAAAGAAAGTGAAATATAGATTTTGTAACTTCTGGCTTTTGGGTCAAGACTTTTTGACTTTTTACGTAATCTTGTCTAGTTTGAAAACCCAATTTCGCCACATATTGCAGCTATAAAAGTTATCTGTGCTACTTGTTTGATTGCAAACGAGGGAATTAAAGTCCACGAAGTTCAATTCAGTTTTATCTGCATCGCACCAAACCACCACATACTTTATCTCAGTGCACTTTGCAAAGTAAGGACTTTAAAGTTTTATAGAAAAGAACAAAGTGTTCTTTGCCACGTATGACATAAACTCAAATTTGATTCTATCTAGAACTTCTGCAGATGGACGACCTGTGATGTTTCCAAGAATTTTCTTCCTCCCTGGGATTTGCTGGCTCCTCCCCGGCATTGAGTTGCTGCTGCTGCTCAGACTCTGGCTCTTATTTCCCACAATGAAAACAATATGTCGGCTGTTCCCCAGGCTCCCGCGCCTCCATGAGAGATTTAAAGAGCTCTTCCAGTTTGGGACGTTGTGTTCCTCCAGCTCTGTGCAAATGCTTTATGATGTGAAATCCTGTGTTGGATACACTGGAACTTAAAAAGTCCTCCCAAAGGATACTAGTCGTCTGTGGAAATTAGATTTACAGATGGGATTTACCCGTCAGAGAAACTTGTGACAGACCTGGATGTTTTCTAAAATCAACAACACTTCTGATTCAAAGGTTTATTGTTTGCTCAGTCAATCCTGTTGGACATTGAACCACTGACCCACATCCTGCTCCACTCTCGACACATTCTGCAGCCCTGTCGAGACGCTTGTTTATCAGGAGCTGTCATAAATCTGACCCCCCTGTGACCTTGTGTGTCCGCCTGTCTTTCAGCACACATGACGTGGCCGTGGTGGGCGGGGGCATCGTGGGCTTGGCCACAGCCCGAGAGCTCATTCTGCGACACCCGTCCCTCAGCTTCATCCTGGTGGAGAAAGAGAAGGAGCTCGGTGGGTGGAGGTTTGACAGTGGCTGTTGTTGTGGTGAAGGAAGTAACAAAGTATAGACCTTGATGTTTTTTGGGAACACAACACATTTATTGAAGTTATATTTTCAACTCAAAGGTATTAGCTGAACAGTGTTATTGTCCGACACTGTTCATCCACTGAACTGCATGAAACACTCTCAAAAGTGAAAGTCAGACATTTAACGTGATTTAAATGACAATAACAAATTACAAATATAAATAAAATACCTAATTTAACACAATACATCCTGCTGCTTTCATTTGTGAACACAATATTGTTCTGAAATTTGGTTTGAAGCCCTTGGAATAATAACCCTGAAAAGTGTCACCTTCATGTAGCTCCATATTTACTGTATAAACAAGATGGTGGTGTCAATGTCCTTATGTGACTCTCTGCGAGGAAGCAAATGAAATCGAGAATCTATAAAATTAGCTATATTTTTCTTCTTTTTAATTCTTCTGTTCCTCTGCCCTTCTCTTATTCCTCACCAGCCATGCACCAGAGTGGACACAACAGTGGAGTCATTCACAGCGGGATCTACTACACACCGGGGTCGCTGAAGGCCCGTCTGTGTGTGCGAGGAGCCACTTTAGCCTACGAGTACTGCGACAAGAAAGGACTCCCTTACCAGAGATGTGGAAAGGTCTGCTCTCTCTCAGAGATAACTCGATTGTTTACTTTAGATAAATCAGTGAAGGTGCTAATTATAAGACATACCACATTCAGGCAAACAGTTTAGAGAAAGAGAAGGTAAGACATGCAACTAGGTCCCCAGCTGGTCATGGAACCACGGGTGGTGCAGTTTTATGATATGCACTTTAACCATTTGGCAACGAGACACCAACTGATTAGTAAGTATTAATAGATACTGAAAATAACTTTGAATTGTGTCTCACTCTGCAGCCATACACACATTAGAGTCATTTTCTTTTCCACGTCAGAGACGGTCGTTATGTTTACAGGTTGTTTCGTCCCTTTCTTGTGTCAAAGGTCAAGTTCTTCAAATTTGGTTCAAACGTTCACTTTAAAGATGAACTGATTAGAGTTGGGAGGTCAAAGGTCAAGGGCGAGGTGGCCTCTTACATATCATATCTCAAGTCTGCCTTTAGGGGATTTCTTCAAATCTTGACCAGTTGTCACTTGGTCTCAAGGACTCCAGGGGCAGTAATTCTAGTTTTAACTTCACTTAAAACAGCCTCATTAGAACCTTGACTGAAGTACCATCTGACATTTTCTAAATTATAAATTAAATCAGAAACCTTCAGGTGCTGTATATAATATCTGTCATGTGGATTGTTGCATTGTGTCTATCTCAGTACTGATCCCTGTGTTTCTGCTCTGGCAGCTCATTGTGGCTGTGGAGCAGGAGGAGATCCCCCGACTGAAAGCTTTGCATGAGCGTGGGATTAAGAACAATGTGCGAGACCTCAGTATGATCGACGGCAAGGCCATCCGAGAGCGAGAGCCTTACTGCAGAGTAAGACACTTCAACGTTTTTCATTCACACCAGAGAAAAGATATCAGGCTCACAGCGTGTCATCTGTTCAGGGCATCATGGCCTTGGACTCCCCCTACACCGGCATCGTGGACTGGAGAATGGTGGCTCTGCAGTACGGCAAAGACTTTGAGGAGGCAGGCGGCACGGTGGTGACCGATTATGAAGTCAAAGACATTTCCATGGTCAAGGAGAGCTCAGCTGGAAGCACTGAAGGTAAAGACAGGTCCCATACATTCATGTGTCAACATAGTTTTAATTACAAGAGACACATTCTGCTCCATTGAAAAGGTTTACATGCTTTTTTTAATTCCATTCACAGGACTGAAGTATCCAATTGCAATCAAAGACAACAAGGTGAGACACATGCAGATAAAACCATCACAGTGTTTAGCCTCTGTCCTGTTCCTCGCAGCCTTTGCACTGTACTGTTTCGTCAGGGTAACGAGGTGCGGTGTCGTTATGTCCTGACCTGTGGAGGTCTGCACTCAGACCGCCTGTCGCAGATATCTGGCTGCAGTCGGGAGCCGCGGATCGTCCCCTTCAGGGGAGACTATTTGGTCCTGAAGCCAGAGAAACACTACTTGGTCAAAGGAAACATCTACCCTGTAAGTCTGCTGGAGATCCATCTGTCCACAAGTTCAAACCTGTGTAACCCACATAAATCATTAGATCTACAGATGTTGCTCAGACACTGTCTGGACTCTGGCGGCCCTATGTGGCAGAAAGAGATATCTTTTATTTGACTCTTTAACGGAACTCACTGCCTCATAGTCACATAACATGAGATCATTAAGCTGCAACCCTGCATTCTTTTATTGATATACATATATATATATATATAGAGAGAGAGAGAGAGAGTTGCTATGCTGTTTGTTTATTTGTTTTTCAATTCCAGCTTTCTCTTGAAATGTGCCGCCATATAAAGAGTGGGGACTTCCTCATATGTTTCTCTCGTTTCACTTCCAGAATTTACATTTACAACCATATAAGGATCTGAGAGGGAAGCCTAAAAAACAAAGTAGTTGAATCTAAATATGTTCAGCTGCACTTCACTACACAAACTCAGCTTTCTAAAGAAGTAATAAAATGGGGGGGGAATATTACTCAGCAAAGTGATCTGACAGAACAGGAAAATTCACTCTCCAATATTTTGTAAAAAGAAAGAAAGATAGATGAGATTTAAAATTCTGGTAATTCTAGTATAACTCTAATATAATAGACAATTAAGGACAAAAAAAACTTTAAATAAAAGAAATATCTTGTCAGATTTAAAGTAAGTATGTTCAAAACATTCTCCTCCTTCTGTTAACAGGACCCAAATAATGAATGAAAACATTCTTTGCTTTAACTGTTGCTTCTTTATTTTGTCTTTATGAAATATTTTCTTCCAGGTTCCTGATCCCCGTTTCCCCTTCCTGGGAGTTCACTTCACCCCCCGGATGGATGGAAGCGTTTGGCTCGGGCCTAACGCGGTGCTTGCCTTCAAAAGGGAGGGCTACAAAGTGTACGACTTCAACGCCAAAGACTTTGTAGATGCACTCTCATTCAGGTACGACGTCAAAATACACCTGTTCTTATTGTCTTCTTTGTGTTATGGCTTGGAACTTTATTTTGAAAAGTATTTTGTTTCTAACAATTATGATGATTTTATAGAACTCTGGAGTTTATCCACAAATTGCACAGTAACACAACAGTATTCAGATACTTGATTCACACTGAATATTTAGTAGTTTTCTTTTTTAATGCTGCAGGGGCCTTCAGAAGCTGGTGTTGAAGAACATAAAGTATGGGATGGGAGAAATGTACAGAGGCGTTTTCATCGGTGCGCAGGTTAAAATGCTGCAGAAGTACATTCCTGAAATCTCGCCGAGTGACGTGCTCAGGTACGTGATACAAGACGTACAAATACACGAAATACAGAGTCTCTGTTACAAGCTTTTTGGTTTTATGTAAAATGATAATAATTAAGTAAATTCTCAAAGTTGTCAGACCATAAGCTTGAAACAGAAATGGTTTGCTATTATGTTTTCGGAATGTTTGTCCTAATCTTTTGAATTTGATTTATCGGGACAATCTGAAGGGAATTTCACTACAGTTACAACAATCATCCAATAAAACCACCTGATTAGATTTTGAAGGTCGAGGTCAGGGTGACCTCATGAGACAAGTTCCACAGAAACGTCTAATTGGGTCAAATGAAGTGACAACACATTTATATCGAAAAGGTCAAAGATCAACGTTATAATGTTGTTCTGGCCTTTATTCAACACCATAACTCAGAAGTGTTAATTCGACCATCTTTCACATTACATTAAAAACTGAATAGGTGACATTAATCTCTTGTGCCCACCATGAAACTGTGACATCTGCATTGATGTTCTGTGCTGCTGCGTTGAAGACACACGCAACGCTGCCATGTTTTAGAATCCATAGCTTCTTTGCAGCAACATCGATATTTGAAGAACTGTCGACTCTCACGCAGCCACAACGTTCAGTCAGGACCAGATTCATCGGCCCAGCGTGTGAACACATACAAAAAAACCCTGACTCTGTTTTTCAGTCTCTCTCATTGACCTTGCTCACTGTTACAGTAGACGTACAGCAGAGCAAGAACAACAAAGCTTAACAAAGTCAGGTGATTGTTGTTGCACCATGTGACGACGCTCTCTATCAGTCCTCTGTACTCCACTGTAAAAATAGTCTCTTAAGTGAAGACGGCATGTTTCTCACTGGAAATGATTCACTGGAATAGAACATGTCAATATCCTGATAACTTTCACCAGGAGATACACTCAATATATTTTATTAAATTCCCTCACTCTCTTAAAGACAGATAATATGTGAGTGTGGACAGACATGGTTGTAAATTGTAGTTTTTAGAGTAACTGAAGTATTACACTATTTAGATATCAACGGATCTTCTGGTTCTACTATGTACTTTGCTGTTTTTTATAAGAGACATGTAACTCTTGACTAACTCAACTAGAAAAGTCGGAGTACACACCTCCGCCGAGGCCCGACAGTCCTAAGAAACCACATTTACATTCACCAAGATCCTTGAGTTATTCTCTGAGAAATTTTGAAAACGCCCTATCTCACAATGTTAGAGTAATTGAAAACAAAGATCCTGGATCCATACCCTGATCCAGATCCCCACCGAATTTAAATGACTTCTTCCTTGGATCATGTCCCACTCCTCCACAAAACTTCATGGAACTTGGTTCAGTAGTTTTTGCATAATCCTGCTAAATAAGTAACAAACAAATGCAAACATAACGGTTTCTGAAACCCCGGTTGTCTCCCTCTCCAGGGGTCCGGCAGGAGTCCGAGCTCAAGCCCTCGACCGGGATGGCAACCTTGTGGACGACTTTGTGTTTGATGGCGGCGTTGGGGATGTGGGCAGCCGGGTGCTCCACGTGCGTAACGCTCCCTCGCCAGCGGCCACCTCCTCCCTCGCCATCGGTGAGATGATCGCAGACGAGGTGGAGGGCCGCTTCTCGCTGTAGAGAAGTATGGTGGTCGCTAGGAGGAAAACAGGAAAACCAAACAATGCAACGTGAAACTGAAATGTTTTATCAAACTGTCACTGCATCAGCAGCATCATGAAGCTTTTTATAACAAGTTAAGCCTTAATCAAGGGGAGGTGGGGGGGGATGTGACCTTACATATCTGTGACTTAATTACATTTTCAGACTGTTTTTACTTAAGCTACTTCAGGTTGTATAATATGTCTATTCCACCACTTTTCACAGTAAAAATCTATTTTTCTTAAGTTACTCTTAATAAAAGTGAAAGTTTTTTTTAGCTCCAATGAATTGATCAACAGTATGAAACTTTAAAAACGGAAAAATATAAATACACAAACAAGTTGAATTGAATGTGAACTTTTTTGGGGGGGGAATTACCACTTTTTGTCTGGTTGTGTTTCTCAGCTGCTGAGTCTATGAGAACAGTTTATTTCTGTCGTTTGAGTATATTGCACTTCCTACAGTTAAATGAGCTTCAGTCCAAATCAATTTTGAAACACTTTTAGGCAAACAATGTAAATTATACAGCACATAAAAACTTTCAAATTTAGATATTTACATTTTTTAAATGTAGATTTAAAATTAGATATATATTTGTTAACGGTTTATCTCATTTTGGAAGGTAATGCGCAGTTTATGAAGAAAGACAGTTTGTTTTATCAGGATCAAATATTCGACTTTAATCACATTATATGACGACAACCTGAGAAAACCTGTTTTTAACGTGTGTTTGAGGAGATCTCATATAATTCTACTACAATCTGCACTTTGTTGTAGTTGCAGATGCTTCACATGTTAAAAAATTGTCATATTATCAACCCGATCACTTCCTCTAATTTTTTTTTTTTACAAAATATGTATATTTTTGTAAAGCAAATGTACCAATGTTTGAGATTTGAGCCATAAAAGCTTCATATCATCTTGTATATCGATCTACGGTGCTTTTTTTATTATTATCAGAAACGATGTAGAGATGTGTTGTGCAGACTCACACTCAAACAGTGAAAGGAAAACCACTGGGTGAAGTTCTCTCCTCCAGATGTGACCTGTTTGGTTCCAGCAGCTGTTCATCTGAGGCACTTGTACAGTTTGACCACACGGAGGCACAGTCGAAACAAAAACATGGCGAACGAGCACAAAATGTGTACAAATGACATGTTGTTGTTCAAACCATTTATTCTTCGTGTTTGTGTTGAATCACTGCTACAGAATAAAGTGTCTTTCTCAGCTCTGACGTGTGTGTGTGTGTGTGTTGCAGTGAGTGTCTCTCGTGTGTGTTTGTGTAAACACTCCTCGGCTGCACCAGGGGAGAGGATGAGAGGAGAATCTGGTTTTATTCGGGGTTTCTGCACAAATCGGTGACGATGGCACAGAAAGTCCAGCCTTGTTTTTTTGTGTCGTCCAATAAAATGTGAAATTACGCAGCGTGCGTGCCTGACAGCGGCCGACACACACACACACACAGAGGCAGACACACACACAGACAGACAGGCGGCGGAGGAGAGTTGCTGCGAACATCTTCCACTTCACACACCGACAAACACCGAGAACTGCTCCGCTCGCAGATGCGCCCCGGACCGGCCGCCGTCTCCTCCGGTGGGGATTCGCCTTGTCGTGGGGATTTAGCGCTCGATCGCCGCCCCGGAGAAGATGCCTGAATGCTGGGCGGCCAGCGCCGGAGACCGTGTGCCTTGTGCGGGGCTCAAGGGTCCGTGTGCCACAACATAAAAAACTCGGGAGCGCAGCGAGGCCAGCGGCGGCGGCAGCAGCCTGTAGCACCAGTTAGCCGCGCGGCTACGACGCTAGCCCGCTAACGTTACAGGTGTTCGGCGCAGAAACCGGCCAGACGCGGGCGTGTAGCTGCGGGGAACCGGCGGGAAGCTGCTCCCCGGTGTCGCGGCGCGAAAGTGAACTCAACGTGCCCGCTGTTGTCTCTCCGAACGAGCGGCGAGAACCACACTTAGCAGCGTTGTTGTTAGCCGTTAGCTTCTGAGTTGGTCCCGTGTTTACAGCGGCGGGCGCGCTAAGCTAGCAGCCCGAGCTAGCGAGTTAACTTTATAGCTACATGTGCTTGTTTTCGTTTGCAGCTTATGTCTCGCTGCGTGTTGCGACTCGACCCGGGACTCGCAGCCTAGTGTAGCGACACTCGTCGTCGGTTTGGCTCGCTCGGTCCCGCCGCGCCTGCCCCCCGGACTGACCCACCCACCAGGACTATCCACCCGGGGGCCGATGCTGACAGTTCAGCCCGGATCACGGCCACGCCAGGAGCCGCTACAGCGATGCAGCCCCAGCAGATCTACGACTTTTCGAGTGACGAGAACAGTCACAAATGGAGAGGCCTGTTCGTGCAAGCTCTGCGAAAGGTAAACGCTGCTTTTCTGCTTCCAACAAAAAAACCCAAAGTTTTTTACGATCCCACCGGACTCTTGCAAAAAAAAACACATTCACACGCTGCAGGATTCATTCGACCCCCCCCAAGTCCCATCTGCACCTAGATATCACAAATACAGACTTTTGTCAAGTTAACTGAAGTTATCAGTGTTTTATTTGGGGTGGGGGGGGGCACCCAAAGCCTGCAGGGATTCCCCGGGTAACCAATAGCAACTGTCCCTGGAAAAAAAATCCAATTAATTGAAAGTACTTGATGTTTTATGGGTCACTAATCATCCCTCCAGTTGAAAACACTGTCCTCCTCTCCTGTGACAGTTGACCTGCATGTAGTGTGTTTACTCACCAAGTCCTCTCACTAAATCAAAGTAACCGACAAATACCAAATTTCTCAATCAGTTTGTTTTAAAGAAGTCAATCAGTTGTAATCAGCTTCTACAGAACCCGCGATCCACTGCTGGTGCTTCATAGTTCTGAGGGTAAACAGAAACATCCTGATAACCTCCAGAGTGTTGATGTTAAACCTCCCCACGTTATTATTCTAATATATGATGTCCTCCCCGGCAGCAGAAAAGGCACAACCAAACACATCTGATATGTGCCAACCTCCTTTTATTTCTTCCTCATTTGGTGTAACAGTAAATTTAGTCTCATCCTTGCCTCATCCCGGCAGACTCAGCCCACCACGGCCTTCCAGCAGCTGCTTACATGTCAGGTTTCCCTCCCTTTTCTCCAGAAACGCAACATCATTCTCACGAGTCCCATTGAAACTTTAATGACGGGATACTAATGTCCTTGGTCAGCAGGATTGACCTGTATCGGTTCCTTTTTGACTCTCGCCTCGTCTTGCATCATCTCGGCTTCTCCCCGTTCATCATCAACGGCTTTATTTTCTGTTTCTCCATGTGGCTGTGCAAAGTGGAGATGGCACAGTTTCTGCAGGGGTTTCATGTTGTTTGGGGAGACTGTGCTTTGAGCATTAGGATGGCACAGTGTTGCACATGGTTTGAGTTCAGACGGCAGCAACACGTGTGGCCTGTACATCTTTATCCAGCCTCCTTACTAGTGGTCCCTTCTGACTAATAACTCAAGAACAACTCGAATTAACAATTCACTTGTTACTTGACAAACAAAAAGTTGTTTTCTGCTGTAGACAAATGTTAAAACTAGGGCCACAGCTTTCACCATCGAGTAATAGGACAATTATTCCCTTGATTATTTGATAAATCTATAATAAATCACATCATAATTCAAAATATCCATCTCTGGAAACCTATGGTGATACAATAATGTTTTTCTTTGCTCATCTTACTGTCTTAAGTTTACATCACACAAGGCAAATAAAAACAAGTCCTCACAACGGAGGAGCCTGAACTGGGGAATGTTTGGCATTTTACTTTCACAATTAATCAATTATCCAAATAGTTTGTTTACGTCTTTTATTCTGTCCAAGCTCATGTAACAACCAGAGTCTGGAATACTTGTGTAATGAAGTCAGTACAGTAGGAACCTCCCAGCATGAGGTCTTTTTTGGAAAGGGATCTTGTTTAAAATACTGATATATTTGGGTTCTAAGAGATGAAAGTACTCCTACTAAGTTTATTTTCATAGCAAGACACATGCATATCTGTCCCTCATGATATTCTTCTCTCTTACTTTTTGTCCTGTTGTTTTGATTGAAGTACAACTAGTCGAGCCTCTACTTTTGTTTTTTTCGCAGCCAGATCGGTTATTGACTCATTAAATCTGTCCTTTCTTTTCATTTGCAGTGGTTTTCGTATCTAACATTAAAACAACCACAACTACCCTGGGAAGTTATTCTTATTCAGCTGTGAATTATTCCGATTTTATTCAAATAGTTTGGCGAACCAGGCCCTGGATGTGTTATGACAGGGACTGTTTCTGGCATTGTTGACGTTGGCTTTTAATACTTTAATACAAGTATCACTTAGTTCCCACTGAGCTAAGCAGCCCTGGAATTAGCCATATAGCAACATCATGTTTATAAATAACACGGCTGTCAGTTGCGTCAGTTGTCCGTAGCACGGTGGAGATGGTGCGATGAATCAGGTGAAACTGAGCGAGCAGGTGGTGGGCCGTGGTGCCGCGGTTTCATTGTCTCAACTTGTTACACAACTGCCGGAGGGAAAGCCTGTCAGAGATTGACGCAAGAGAGGTTTGTTATGGTTTTGACAGACTGTGACTCGCTGTTTTTCACAGCTGTCCACTGGGAGGAGGGGGGGGGGGGGTTCCTTGTCAGAAGGAGCCGTGGTGGATGACTCCACCCCGAGAGTGAGATTGGGGTTGAGGAGGATTAAAAGAAGAGCTGTTGATAAGTAAACACACCTCAGAGGTCGGAGCAGAGAAGAACGTTTATGATCAAACGAAAAAATGTCTCCTTCAGCTGCTGGTTGATCACTGGCACAGATGCCTCATAAGTTGGACAGATACGACTCAGCAGTTTCAGCCTGTAATTACTGACCTTTCACTAACTAATTGCCAACTATTAAGCGGTGTAGATTTTCTTTGTTTTATAATATCGTAAATAGATTTGTATACGTAAGAAATACAAGCCTAACTGCACGTATAACATGATGAGGTTCTGTGAAGCAGCTGATACATGAAAATGTCCCGGGTTACAGCTGAAACTCTGAAACTGTGACCCCTCTTGCATCCCCCGACATCACTTCCTGTCATCTCTTCAGTGTTACTGTCTAATAAAGGCAGAACATGCATTAAAAAGTAGTTTTAAAACAGTTTTTAACGTTAGCATGTTGTAGAAGAAGCCTTAACTAAACCTTAGTGGAACTACCCTGTAATGTCAAAAGTTGAAAGGTCAACTTTGATGCCAGAGTTCAAAGCATAAAGCTCAACTTTCCAGTCATGTGTAGTTGACACATGTGTAGCCGTCTGCGTTTCTGTCTGTGTGGTCTGTCTCGTGGACGCGTCGAGCGTTTGTCTGCGTGTCCCGGCTATTCTAGATCTCTGCGGCTCGTGCCCGGTGCTATGCAAGAGCGTCATTTCGCCTCTGACACGCCGGTGTTAATAATAACTGTGCATTCCCCGGGTCTGCCGTTACACTGGCATCGATGGAAGGAGCAGAGCGTTGCTGGTTACAGTTTCATTCCATTGCCATGTTGAGCTAGCACGGCGCTGCGCTGCTGAGTTCACAGGGCTGCTGTGCTCCGTGAGACGCAGACTTTTACAGCTGAGATTGGTCAGGTTACAAACGTGTGTGTGTGTGTGTGTGTGTGTGTGTGTGTGTGTGTGTGTGTGTGTGTGTGTGTGTGTGTGTGTGTGTGTGTGTGTGTGTGTGTGTGTGTGTGTGTGTGTGTGTGTGTGTGTGTGTGTGTGTGTGTGTGTGTGTGTGTGTGTGAGAGTGAGTGAGTGTGTTGCCTCTTTTATCCTCCGAACCTGAGTTAAATTCCGACAGGATGACTTCACCACAGGGCAAAACTCAAAGCTCAGTTCTTATTTTGGTCGGATGGTTTCCCTGCCACATTTATCCAGGCTAGACGGAGATGTTGTCACTTCAGAATCGGACACTGATTTATAATAAGATTCCTCTCCAGTGCTTTACTGTACGAGGCTCAGTCCAACTATGTTAACATATACAACTGTGCCTAGTATTTATTCGTCTCATCTTCTCTCGTACCATAGAGCCGCTGAGTTCACTGAGTTTATGACTCGCACTCGCAGCTCAGTCTTGTTGTATACGAAACAAACTTTGGTTGTGTAGTGTGTATGAGCAACTGACACATATACCAGCAGGACACAGCTGAATTATCATGCTCTCTCCCTGGGCACTTGTCTTGTGAACGTTGCTGTTATGTTCTCCGCAGCCTGGTACAGCTGAGATTCCATCTTCACTTTGGCTCATTCGGCGAGTTTTCTCCATGAATAGTTCAGTGTTCAGAAAGCAAATCTAAAAATGACAAAAATCCACTAATATTGTGTAATTCAGTCACAAGTTTCAACAGTTTAAAAAAGAATGCAACTTCCAGGAGGCAGAACTACAGACGACATAATGTCACTTTTTAAATGAATTGGGAAGAGGCCGGAAATGCTGATTTCAGTATGATCTGCTGTCTCTTCCAATAACGCTGACATTAGCAGAAACCAGTTTCTACAAAGTTCATTCGAGTTTAATTTGGTGTCCGTGTATTTTTAGTTTCTTTTTTCTTTCACATCTTCGAGCTGTCGTCAAGCTGAATGAAGAAATCTTGGCTTTAAGAAAGTGACTGACCCGGTGACCTCTGACCTCGAGCAAATCTGTGTATCCTGTTTTATACACTAAAAGAAATTTCATTTGACACAGTCACAGTAACTATTTTTGTGTGTAGAAATTTGTTATTTTTACTGTTTTGGCCTCACATCTCCCAACATGGGGAACAACTCTGCCAAAAAGTTTCCTGTTAACGTAGGACTAACTTTGCAGAGACCTCATTGTAGCAGCTTTCAATAAAGCAGCATACAGCTATCAAAATCCTGTATTTTTTAATAAGTTAATTTATTTATTAACTCTATATAAATATTGAACAGATATTAGTTTCAGCCTCTGAAATGTGAGGGTTTCTTAGGTTTTTCTTTCTAACATTATTGTAAATACACTAAATCATTATGTTATGTCTGCTTCAGGACATTTTATACAACACAATATTTCATCTTTAATATGGAGAAATAACCTGAAGATGAATCCATAGATATTTTATTTTATCATTGACAAGGGATTTGTATGGAGGCTCATTAGGGACAAAGATTTAAAACTCAAACAGTCTGGAGTTAGAGATTTTCCTTCAATACATATTGATCAATATTAGTTGCTTTATCCGATGTTAATTTCTGACCAAAATAAATCCTGTTTTCTTGGATATATTTCTCTGGATAAAGTAAAGATAAGAAACACGAAGAGAAAAGACAAATCGAGCAGTAAACACCAGAACGTCATACTTTATCTTCCCTTTAGTCAAAGGTGAGTAAAACGTTTCCGAGTGTTGGACACAAGCTGGACCCTGTTGGTCTCACGCAGCTCGTCATCAGTTTAATACCTCGTCTCTGCAATGAGCCTTGTGTTGATCGGACAGGATGTTCCTTGTAACAGGTTGCACTTCCTGTGTGCACCAGCCCCAGGCCGTCCTCGGAGACGAGCGCAGGCGAAAGGATGAGCCTGATTAATACACAGGTCCCCCTCACCATTCCCTGAGTATTGAATCAGGTCTGTGAGCCTCAGCTCGTCCTCAGCCGGGGTTCAGACAGAGGATGGGTGGACACAGGGGTCACTGGGTCAGGTCAAACCGAGGTCATGGCGAGGTCACATGCTGTCGGCGGCACGCCAGGCAACTTTTGTCTCGATGATCTGAATGTGAGGTGGGCTTGCTAAATGTCAGGGGAGTGTGTCCGTGTGTTCCAGGCTGCGAATGTGAATTTCCCTGTTGTGTGGATGTGTGTTTGTTTGTCATTAAGAGTTGAGCTTCGTGCATCTGTGTTTCTATTTCTGTGTCTAAATGATTAGGTTTGTTTATGTCTCTTTTTCTTTTGTGGGTGGGTGCGTGCGTGCGTGCGTGCGTGCGTGCGTGCGTGCGTGCGTGCGCACACGCCTGTTGTCTCCGAGCCGATCTCTGCCCTATGGTTCCCCAGACAGTCTGGTTGTAATGGCAGATGATGTCATGGCATGAATCACAAACAGTGACACATGCTCAGGTTTAATAACAAGCCCCACCCCCACCTCACACACCCACACAAACACACACACACACACACACTCAGCCACATTACCCGCAACCTGAGCCTGATGCAGCCCCATATACACAGCCAGGAGAATAATCAATTGGATTAGAAATGTTAACCCTGTATTAACACTGTCCAGCCTCTATTATTACCTGCAACCTTTCTGGTTCTTGTTTTTTTTAACCACCGACACACAAAACAACACCTGATCATTTGCTTACAGCTGAGACGTACATGCACCTTCTGATGAAACAGGATGCAAGCTGGGTGAAAAGCTGACGGTGTAATGGTGACCTGCGTCTCTTTGTGTGGTCGGGGAAATCTGCCCCTGCAACAGAAATATCCACGTCCTTCAATGAAAGATAAATCTTCTATAGTTGATTAAAGCATTTGCATATATTTTTCACATTAATCTACTGGTAACAATATTGTAAAAGCTTGTGTTATTAACGTGACCTTTTCACAATAAATACAATCAATGACTTGTGTCTTAAACACAAAAGGACACCGGACCCTAAACAGTATTTTCATTCAGTCCTAAATGGAACAGGTCAGTGTTCATTGAGTGTGGATAGTCCAGCATTTACCTTCGTTTATCTGTGGTAGAGCTGAAGTGATTAGTTGATTTAACTGAAAAGTCAATTGAGCTGCAGGGAAAAATTTATAGGAAACTATTTTGTCGATTTGAATAATAGTTTTAGCAAAGTCAATCTCAGGTGTGAGGACTTGATGCTTTTCTAAAAAAAAAAACTATTGATTTGTTGAGAAGATAATGAGTTCAATCAACCATGAAAATAATTGGTTGTCGCATCCTGAATCTTACTACATTTTAAAGTGTTCATCCTTAAATGAGAAATTACAGTTTTAAGCAAACAGCAGATTCTATTAGTTAACTATACTGCTCTTAGTGCTAGTTCATCAATGCTGTTGATGGTGCAGAGCGTAGACTTTATATAAAGATGGTCGACGTGACGGCTCCGTAAACGTGAAGCCGAATCAGCCTGATCTCCACTTGGTGTCTGGCTGCTGTGTAGATCATTAACCCCACTTCCTCCATTTTTAGTGAATGGGACACGGACCAAACTAAAAAGTCAAAGTACACGTTAAGTGCATTTTTCTCAACGGTGATTTCTGTCATATGGTGTTCATGAATTTTAAACGTTTTCTTTTGGTTTGTTAATTCATTCTAAAATAATGGGGTGAAATCTACAGCGTAAACTGACTCACAATTGATTGTGTTGTATATGTACGTGTTTTGCCGGGGACCACGATCTGTGCTGCACAATTTTCTGGCTCCATGTGATGTCAAAAGCACGTTGTCCATCTTTATAGAAAGTCTATGGTGCAGAGCAACTGTGATGAATTTTCCTGACATTCAGTACATTGGTGGATCACTTGTTGAACTGAAACAGTTTGTGGGTCTGTGTGTGTGGTCTGATATTTGTATTTTTACTGGACATGGATACGCTTATGTTGCTGCAAGGTGCTGTGGATGAAACATTCCGTGTGTGTGTGTGTGTGTGTGTGTGTGTGTGTGTGTGTGTGTGTGTGTGTGTGTGTGTGTGTGTGTGTGTGTGTGTGTGTGTGTGTGTGTGTGTGTGTGTGTGTGTGTGTGTGTGTGTGTGTGTGTGTTGGGGGGTTTCTCTCCCCCCCCCCCGTCTGTACATCCTGGTTTTCCCTCTCCTGGCTTTTGGCTCTTGTCCAGTCTGTATGTGTAGTATGAGCCTGCTGCTGTTGCCTCCTCGTACACACACATCAATATCTCTCAGTCTGCTGCTATGATCTGCTCTCCCCGGGGGCAGCGCTTTGTGGCGGTAGAGAACAAGGCAGGGGGGGGGGGGGGGGGAGGATAGATGGAGGAGGGAAAAGTGAGAGTGAGCGAGCGCTGGGACTTCCTGTACACTAGCCTTTCCTTTCTTAATGGAGCTGACCCATGAAACAAAACACCATGACATGGAACAAGTGGACGTGCATGAAAAGCTTCCACATGATCCAGATTCTTTTCATTTCAAATGTCTTCACCTACATCCAGTGGTGGAGTAGGAAATTAAGAATTATTTTTGAGTCATTGTGTTTTAAGAATTATTTTCATTATTAATTGATGAGGCTTTGTTTTCTGATGTTCTCAGAAGTGGCAAATACTCATATTTGAGAAGCTAAAACCAACGGCTATTTGGAATTTTTACACTTATCTACAATGTTATTTGACCTGAAACAAGTAGTTAGTTGATTGACAGAAGTTTTGTCAGTATTTCCTTTTATAAACCATCAATAAGTTTTGTTATTACCAACCAAAAAATCCAAACATTCGAAGGATCCAGCTTCTCACTTCTTGTTTACTTCTGTGACAGTTCACATACGTTTTGGAGTTTTTCAAACCATTGTTTGGACCAATAAGCAAATGTATTGTTGCTTTACATTGTGAGGACCATCATTCACAAAATTCTGACATTTTATACATCGAACAATTGAAATTTGAGAAACTAATTGACGGATAAATCGATGAAGATGAGTTTTAATTTCAGCAATAGAAGATAATGCATTGGATGATTTAATCTTGACACCTACGCATGTCCTTCGGTGAATCTGTTGTCTTGAGCCTCTAACAGTTGTTGCACATTCAAGAGAGGAAGAGGGTTTTGAATTAAGGAGGTGTTTTTCCTGCCGTGAGAAAACCATTGCTTCTCGTATTTGTCGTTTCGTATTATTCAAATTGTAGGAGTTCCCCTGCTATTTCTCCTTTTTTGATTGCTTTCACTTTGCTTGCATTTACTTCAGCTTCGCCCGCCAACGATGTCAGGCCATGTTATCTCCCTCACCCATTAGGATCACGTTGCAGTGGTACTGTAAATACACCGAGCTGCAGTCGTACCTGCACATGGACCTGCTCAGTTTTCACTCAGTTCAGACGTCCTCATCAACTATAACTGACAGAGAGCGGCTCACAGAAAACAAAGATTCAGCCAGTCACAATAATTCATAAAACACATTTGAAAAGCTGGAATTTACTGTTTTGTCGCCAAAATTGATGATCAAAGTTGTTACAGATTAAATCAAAAAACCACGATATTCATTTTACTATAATGACAATAAGGGCTCACCCCATAAATTCCAGTGGTACTGCTCCCTTTCGTCTCTTGCATCTCTTTAGTCTCCATCTTTAAGCTTTTAGAAGATCTGTGCAAATTCAGATGAAATAAATGCAGAGTACAGACAGATGGCTCTGTCTGTGTATGTTTCTACAATCCAGCATAAATGAGCCTGAAGGAAACCTCAAACGTTCTGGTTGGAGAAGCTAAAAGTAATTAAGTTTTGCATTAAATGAAAAACCCAAAGATATTAAGTTTACTATCATATGATCACAGAAGGCTAAAAAACTCTGAGAACATTCGACAAGCTGAAACCTCTTAATCTTTGGTATTTTCACTTGGCAAAATGATAATTGATTATCACATTTGTTACAGATTATGTTCTAGTCATTGACTAATTATAATGACACAAAAGATGTTTATGCTTGGTTTTCTTGATTTTTGAGTTCACTTTTATTTAGATTTTATTCAATTTTGCATCTTTTTGTTGTCCTGTCTCCCATCCTCACATTGTTGGAGATAGACTGCACTTGTTGGATGTGGGCCTCCCAGAAACGGGCCAAGTATTCTGTGAATGGAGTCGAGGGAAACCCCCGTAGTTTCAGTGTGGTGACTCACAGCTCCTGGTGTCCTGTGGAATTTGGTCAAGTGCCTATTTGCGGTCGAGAGATTATATCTCATAACCTACTTCTGCTTTGATTCTTTTTTCCCAAGCTAGAGTTAAAACCTGTGTCTTATTTATAACTGTTAGGTCTTGTGAGGGTGCATCAAAACAGAAATGACGTCCAGAAGCATAAACGAGGCCTAACTTTTTCCAGCTCCTCTTGTTTCCAAAAAGCATCTGAACGTCGTTAATGAATCACAGCGTGAATCCGAACGAGATCGAGGAAAAGAGATCTTCTGTGAACTTTTATCTCTCTTCTTTGAATTAGGATTTTTATCTCAAACAAATGACTCCAAGCTTGAGACAGAGGGGGACATCCTGCCTGTCGCTGCATCTCTGTTAAGTCAGAGCACAAGAATGCATGAAGCCCGGTCTGCGTTGACCTTTTAACTCTCCTCTCACATTCCTTCATCTGGGGGCAATGTTTTGTCATCATAATGCCCCACTTTACTATATGCCAGGGTAATTCCATCACTAGCACGTGAACAGGCCGTGTGTGCGTGTGCGTGTGTGTGTGTGTGTGTGTGTGTGTGTGTGTGGGGAGAGTAAATGTGAGTCTCTCTTTTCCCTCCACCTCCCGTCTTTTTTCTCCCCTTCTACGTCTGCTTTGCTATAATAGTATCTCAACTGACAGCATTCCTGCAAAAGGGCACGGCCCGAATGACGACTACTTTTGGTTGGCTGGAGGGTTGTTGAGAGGTGTTCTTCTATTTCTACTTTAAACCAGATGAAGCCACACCTTCTCTGCTGTGTGCGGTGAAAACCACACCTTCTGCCAGACTGGTTCCTCCCTCACGAGTCCTCCTACTAAGAGGATGATGGATGATTTAATAAATAAGATGAAGACTGCTTTTAATCATTTTTTTTCCCCCTCATTCTGGAGATGATGTGTTGTTTTGCTGCCACTTTTAGCTTAGGATTTATTTGTTGTGATATTGCAGGATTTTTCTGATGGATTTGTGTGGTGTAGCCCCCAAAATTACAATTATTATAAACTGCTTTTAAAATGTTTCATGTGTATTTAGATTGATTCTCTACCTTCAACACAGACATCTGTAATCCAGGCTTGATACTAAAAGTAGTACAAACTAAATATTGATGGTGAAAATTTAGTTTCTATTTTGTTGCAATCACAAACTTAAATCAAAGTCATAATGCTTCCTTGAAACCAGCAAAAAGCCTTCAATGCTTCATTCTGTATTCAATATATTTTAAGGTGATGATAATAATAATAATATTGAGTAAAAAAGTTACTGAATATTCAAGGTGATAAATTGCTTCAATTAAGTTTCCTGTCTGCAAGTCAACACTGGTGGTGAATTGATGTTGGCAAGTGCTTTAGTGAATGTCATACATGATTCAAAGTAACTAAACTGAAACTTCAAAAACACCAAGATGACCCCTTAGACAGAGAAAAGGCGTTTGTGTTCAGTCCTCGTCTGGATTAGTAGAGTTGCATCATACCAGGTGTTACTATCAGTTTCACATAAAACACAGTTTCACTTGACATCATGTGAGTGGTGCAGGACAGTCATTTTTTCTTCAAAGAAGATGAAAGCTGATGAAAACCTCTTTCAAGCAGCTGTTTCTCTTTTTATGTTTTGTCTGTAACGTTCAGGTACAGAAGCAGGTCCACCCAAACCTCACGGCGAAGGAGGACGCCCTGCAGCACATCGAGGAGCTGATCCTGCAGCTGCTCAGCATGCTGTGTGTGGCCCAGCCTCGCTCTGTGCAGGATGTAGAGGTAAGGCCTCTTAAGAATATGTAACTAGAATGGCCCTCAGCGGAGAGAATGACTCCACCGAGGCCCGACAGTCTCCTCGAATCCAATCAAGCTGCACCACATTACACACACAGGATCCATGCATTTGTTTAAAACGCCTTGCAATCTGGATCTGTGCACTGATCTGGACCCCACACCAAAATATAAGGGATTCTTCCCTGACCCATATCTCGTTCTACGACCAAGTTTCGTGGTGACAGACAAACAAACACTGACAAGAAATTGAGAGAATGCATCGGCATGAAAGTTGAGTTTCACCTCAACTAGCAGCAAAACCAGACTTTCATGTGATGAGGTAAGATTTTATAAATGAAGAAACTCTTCCTCTCACTGACAGAACACTTCACATAACTATTTGACCCACTTTGTGCAATGCAGCCACATAATCATGCTTAATTTATAAGTATTTCGAGAGAAATGAATGTTCCTGTCCTCTCTCACCAGGAACGTGTCCAGAAAACCTTTCCCCACCCTATTGATAAGTGGGCGATTGCCGACGCCCAGTCAGCCATCGTGAAACGCAATAGGAGAAACCCCTTACTTCTCCCTGTGGACAAGATACACCCACTGCTCAAGGTAACAACTCCTGAAGACTCTGCCAGTCTCTCTGTCAAAGATATGAAGCTTCATGTTCTATGAAATATATGTCTTTTTTTTTTACTATACTACTTTTTTCAATTTACAAATATCACACAGCATCACTGCTCCCACTTCTTTTAAGAAATGCTCACACTCTGACGTGAATGCCAGGACGTTTTGGTAGTTGCTGGGAAATATTTATAATCTCATTTAGCATGGTGTTTTGACAGCTTGGCTCATACTAGTTGAAATTCCCTGAAGTCATCTGGTCCTTCGTGCTGTCTGACCTTTGTCTAATACTTAATACTCTTTGTGTTTATCCTGGTATTATTTATTCCACAGGAGGTTCTGGGCTACAAAGTTGACTACCACGTGTCCCTCTACATCGTGGCAGTGCTTGAATACATATCAGCAGACATCCTGAAACTGGCAGGAAACTATGTCGGCAACATTCGGAACTATGAGATCAACCAACAGGACATCAAGGTGTCCATGTGCGCAGACAAGGTGAGAGCTCTGTCCAACATCGCAAGGGAAGACAGAGTTGCTTTTAATCGTCTCTGGTTGATAAGTATTTCTGTTTTTGTTTCCAGGTGCTGATGGACATGTTTGACCAGGAGGAGGACATCGGCCTGATGTCTCAGTGCACGGAGGAGCCGTCCTCCTCCGGGGAGCTCACGTACGACGACCTGGTGAGGCTTGAAATCGCAGAGGAGCGGCAGTATCTACGAGAACTCGACCTCATCATCAAAGTGTTCCGCCATCACTTCCTGTCCAACCCCAAAATTTTCACGGCTCAGGTGGGGAAGACCCGTACAGTTAATTAAAACACTTTTTTAAATCTCAAAATTGTTTATTACTCCTTTAGGTAGTTTGATCAGAAGAGGGATTTTTATCATTCACCTGTCACCCATGTAAACATGCTGTTTTTTTCATTCATTGAGTACAGAGTAAACTCATCATTCGCATTCTGTCTTCACTGTATGAGAGAATGAATGTTCCAGTCAGTTGCTTCTGGCTCCATGTAAAGAAAACTATGGAGAGCGTCCGAGTGAGATCACGGCAGGAAAATGTCAAGAGAATTCATAGTGAGCGTGTGGCCGAAACAAAAATAAACACAAACACATGGAAGACGCTGAAGAAGACGTCAACTTGGAAAGACGATGTGATTTAACAGCTATACTAACTCTAACTCCTGTGCTGAATGCAGTAGCTGTGGCCGGATTACTTTAAAGCTGACTTGTAAACAAACAGTCAGGTTTTTCTAACTGTAAAACCTAATTACAAACCTATTAGAGCTAAATCCAGCATAAGGACATTTAGAGATTACAGTAGAAAGTCTGTAATCGGCTAACTGGTAATCAGCCTCATGGAGCAGGAGGGAACCGACGCTGTATTACTCTCGCGTAGTTTGTGACTTGACACAATCATCATTAAAACAATCACCCTGAATGTAAAAGGTCCCTTTTAGCAGCCAATAATATCCGTCCCTGACAAACCGGCACCAACATTTTTTGTGCCATCTCCTGAGGCACTAACCACGCTCTCTGACCCAGTAAACAGTAAATTGACATTCATATCTTTCTCCGATTACTGATATCCCCCCCGTGTCCAATGTGGAAATGAATTCCTCGAAATTCCCTAAAAAAGACATTAGACAATTTGGAGCAGGGAGTTAAACAGTGGGTCTCTGGGTCGAGAAGAAGTGAATGGAAAGTCGAGTTTAACGGGTCGCTGTGGCTTTGCATATTTTGGGTTGGGTAATTTGTGGTATCATTTGGGTGAGGAGGATAAACCTTTGTGAGGCCCCTTGGAACGCAGAACATGCAATTATGCTGAGACAGGAACAACATCTGCGCCCCTCGCTAAAAAATAACCTCAATTATGTCTGTTGAAAGCGGCGTGCTGTAATCTGACATTACGTCGAGATGTCAAGACGGTGTCACGGCTCAAATAATGACAGGACTGAACTCCCATTCAGACTTTAGCAGTCAATAATCACTCTGCGCTATTTTAAGGCTCTCATCTGCTTGACTAATGATTTTCTTCAGGCAAACTGAGCCTGTTGTTGTTGTAGTTTGTTGTAACCACGTTTTTGTGCGTTTATTTATCCAAGGGACGTTGACTGAGGATGGGAGCACTTAAAGCAACAGCCTGCGACCCACTCATTGTTTAACACATTCAGCAAGTTTACCTGCACTAAAGTAGCCTGGTTATTGTTGGTTTTCCATAGTAAGAAGCGTCAATTAAAGAAAAATGCTTCTACTATCAATGTGAGACGGCGGTTTTATAAAATATAAGTAAACATACATCAAGGTAAAGAAGGTGTATACAATAGCAGTAATATGATGGATATTGGAGGTAGTTATAGATCCAACATCTGGCTGATGACTATAATATCTAACCTCCAGTTGTTTTCAGAGCACCATCATGCACCTGTGTCTCTCACCTCATACAGTGTCTTTTTTCATCATCACAGCTGGAGGTCGTCCCTCCCCTTACCAGGTACCAAGGATTCAAACTATCAACCTGTTAATGTTGTCTTGTTTCAGGATGTGGAGGTGATCTTCAGTAACATCCTGGACATCCACGAGCTGACGGTGAAGCTGCTTGGGCTGATCGAAGACGCCGTGGAGATGACCGCTGACGGCAGCCCTCATCCGCTGGTGGGCAGCTGCTTTGAAGATCTAGCAGAGGTATGGAAAAATATCCAGATCTCACACATCTCTCACCAAATGTATCTGACCTATCAATCTCAATATAAATTCCTTGATCAAGTGTGGGAGTATTTTTTATTAAAGGATAAACATTGTGGTTCCCTGTAAACGTTGTACACTGGAAAATACTTATCCCAACATGATATATCAGGATTATCTCCTCTGTGCTTCTGTAAATACTAATAAATTAAAACAGATTTCCTAAATGTCCCTTCATCGACCCCATCGATGAGTATTTCTGCACTGCTGCTGTTACGGGAGTCAAATAAAAGACAAATTAATTCACTGCTCCTTTTGTATGTGGGAGAGAAACTACTAATTCAAAACTGTAAAACAAAGTTATGAAATCACTAAAAGCAGAGTTGCTCCATTAAGAGAAAATGTGATGCATCATTAAAGTGATGTTGATATTAAAACTCTATTAAAGAAGTTTATTACTGTATTTAGACAGGTCCCTGTACAATTATTTCTTGAAGGAAGGATCTGGAATCTGTTACTGCCTGAATCTGAGCATCATCATCATCATCATGTAGGATTATTGTGTCATTGTGGTTGTCGGTAGTTAACTCTTGTATTTCTCTCTGTGTGTGTGTGTAGGAGCAGGCGTTCGACCCCTACGAGACCCTGTCTCAGGATATCCTCAACAAGGATTTCCACGAACATTTCAACAACCTGATGTCACGACCAACCGTTGGCCTCTACTTCCAGGTAAGATGCTCGATCATGATACTTCACCCGTAACCGTAAAGACTGGGATGATGCAGCCTTCGTCATTTCTTTATGTGGAATTTTCAAATTGAAAGTTATCAGGAAAAACTGACTTTACTCATGAGCGATCATGGGTAGTTTACTATTGTTATATTAAATAAATGGTTTATATCAAGTCATATACAAGTTTTGTATTGAACTTGCCATATGAAAGGATAGAATTTGTTTAATTGAATTGCCATGCGATGGGTTATAGCCGTTGTTTGTCCCACGCCCGTCTTTCCTGCCAGTTTTCAAATGTAAACTTTGACATAAAGGGGAAAAAACTAAAAAAAAAGTGTTTTGTTTGTAATATGAATGTACATGTAGGTCAGTTACCTGTTTACACCAAGCAAACCCTTTTTGAATCCATGTTCCTGTTTCCTTTTGAAGTAAACCTGGATGCCTGGTGAAATTCCTCCCGACATGGTTTGAGGGCATGTCATGACATATTCAGCGTCCTGTGTACAGTTTATTCGCTGCTGCCGCATTGTTTTATTTGGACATTCCTCACAAGAATAGCATTGAATTATGCTCGGTGGGGTGCAGTTTGGCAGCCTTTGAAGATGAAATATTTTCTGGTGTTTTCTCAGGCCAAACACCAGCGAAGTCTGCCTGTTCACATGAAGCAACATCACAGCTCACAACAGGCTTTTGCAGTATGAGGCGATTTTCTGCTCTTAAAATAAAACATTTTGAACTCCAAAGTCCCGTTTTGCTAAGTGGACATTAAAACTTTCTATTAATAGACCTACTGTAAATAGTGTATCTTCCTCCTGAGGTTTGTGTTGGGAACAGTCAGTCCTGTACCTGAGGTTCAGGACTGACTGTTCCCAACACAAACCACCAGTCTAACCCCAGTTAGATCAACACCACCGGCACTGGCCTCTAATTACCCACACACCCATTGTTTATTTTCAACTCATTGTAAGAAAAGAACCAGGAGTTAAAAATGAAACTCTTATTTGTAAACTATATCGATGACATCAAGGTTTTTCATTTTAAAGCAGATTGGATGTTTTTGTACATATGACACATAGTAAACAAAGGTACATCAATAAATCACTTACATTTTTCATTCATATAAACCTAAGATAACAATATGATCGTCACTTGATCTTTATCAGCAGATGAGGTTTGCACAGTTTCTCAATGTAACCACATCAACATAAAAACAAAATCCCACAAACATGCACCAAACATAAGGACAAAGCAAAACACACACACACACAAAAACAAAGTAAACAACACATACATCTTCATATCTGATCAACTTGTATAGAAAATCTTAAATATGAATAAACATGCATGTACATCATCTATAATCATAATATACAATTCCTCTCCTTCAAGTTCCCCCGTATTTTAATCCCTCATCCACAGAAACTTCAGGCACAACAAAAATTTGAGCCTGACCGATACATCTGTTGATCAGTATGAGTTTTATTTCATCAAACCATTTCTTTGTCATTAGGGTTTGATAACGGAATCATTGAATGTTCTCATATGTATCCTGGCTAATGTGTACTCCTTAATATAATATAGAATATAATCGGTAATCCAAATATCCATGACGAAAAATGGTATTTAGTTTGTTGCTTTACAAAATGAAAGTAGCTCAGCTATTGTGTCACCAGTGTGTGTGAGCACAGCAGTGTGTATGTGTGTCTTCAGCAGTCCCAGGGGTGGATGGTGTAATGGTGGTTCAGCCTCCCCTCTTAATCTGCACACACACACACACACACACACACACACACACACACACACACACACACACACCTCACACTGCTCTCATCAAACTGCTTCTGCTCCGTGGACTAATCTTATTTCAGAATCTCTCATTTTGTGTTCGTCTCTGGCCGCCTGCACGTCCGTCCCTTCTTTTCTCTTCTGTATGTCCAACGTGAACAGTCACATGGAGACTTTATTCAACAGCAGCTGATGTAAACGCACATATTGCAGAGTTTGCTGCACGACGGGGATTTGAACCCTCTGACAAGTGTCATCATTGGTTCCTCTGCTTCTCCATCAGCTTTTGTCTCATTGCTTCATCTTTCCAGCTCCATCCCTCTTGACTCCCCCCCTCCCTCCCTGTCAGATAAATGTGTCTCTGGAGCACTCAGCCCCTGCACTCTGCAGCGTCTCGTATTGTGGGTAAATTACATCGCCTTTTAAAAATAGAACAGGCAGCCACACTGCAGGCCATTTTTTCTCCTTGGGACGAGGAGGGAGGGAGGGAGCGGGTGGGGGGGGGTGGCCGAGATGTATTTCATGTTGAAAATAAGCTGTGAATTAAGACGGCAAAAGCCTGCGACATGGGTTCAATCAGAAATAAGAATGTGCCGTTCTCATGGTCGTTCTGCACCTTGTTCCTCCCAGAAGAAATTATTTAATAAATGTATTTAAATTTTGTCTGGGGTTTATGAACTGTACTGCAGCCAGCCATGAGGGGGCGCTCAAGATGCTTTGGCTTCACTTTTGTGGAGCTATCGTGTCGTCCATCTTTAAATGCAGTCTATGGTTCAAACCCAGAGTGCTTACCACTGCACCACCGTGCCGCCCTTGTATCAGGCCCGTCCGACTTTAACTCGCACTAAAAGCCAACATCACGATTATCATACGTCTGAATGTTTTGCCCTAATGCACCTCTACGACCTGTAAACCTGCAGGATGCTGACATATCAATAACATGATCTAAACTCAGGTCATTGTTCCACGGCCGTCCATCAGTGTGCGTCGGGCAGCCCGTGCTTCCCGCCCTCCTCCTCCCCCCTCCCCACGCAGACAGTGTGGCCGCTGCTGTGGAGTCTGAGTACTCGCATATTGATTCTGAATCGTCTATCAGGGGAACAAGAGATTTAAATGGATACTATGACGGCCCCCTCTCTCTGGTTACCCTGCAGCCGTACTCGCTCAGCCCGCTCCTCCCTCCCTCCCTCCATCACTCGTCGCCCTGCAGCCTGATCTAATTCAGTCTGCTTTATAAACTGAAACATGCACAGTTTGATTTCCCCTTTTTCTCCACAGCCGACTTCTCTTTGCCATCAGTGAATATTTGTTGTATTTTTAGAGAGGAATACCCACTTTTCTTCTGCTCTGAATTCTTGTACTTAGTGGTTGTATCACAGTCTGGTACATATTGTGCCTGTCAGTTGTGATCACAGTTTGCTCACTGGCCTGACTGTGAAAGTAACCGGATCCTTACAACGGCTTCGTCTGGAGGAACAAAACCCAGACAGTCATCTGAACGACTTATTTGAAAGAGAAAATGAAAGTTACAGTTATAATTTCGTTCTGACTGTGTCCAACATGAGAAGCGATATTTCTTTTGAGCTTTTTGTTTGGCAGGAAATGTGTGAGTGAGGAATTTGAGTGCCTCTTAAATCACAATTGTCATTACTTCACACTTAATCAGCACTAACAGGTCCGATGTGTGTTTTATGTTTCCAGTCAGTTGCAGAAGGATTCAAAGAAGCAGTCCAGTACGTCCTCCCCCAGCTGATGATGGTCCCAGTATACCACTGTATGCACTACTTCGAACTATTACAGGTATTACAGGTTTCTTTTCTGCTGGTAACACAACTGCTTAGTGCTTAATGATAAACATAAGCTGTTTTCTGATGTGACTGGGTCCGTACACTTTCTGGAGTTTGCCTTTCACATATAAAGAACGCAGCAGGAGATAGTTGGGGTCAGACGTGTTCACAACAGGAAAATATCTGGAACATTCGGGTGATGGCGCCTGGTTAGAGCACGCAGAAGGTTCCAGAAAATGTCCGGAGCTACTCAGTTGGTACATTTGCTTTCCCACATGCAGCCCCTCTGGAAAATGTCGGGGCTTCAGTGCATGTCTGAACGCAGCTTTGTTGTGCTAACATGTTTTGTGACATCACTGTTTCAAAATGGTTCGAGAAGCTTTTTACCAACGTTTCTCTAGAAAAAAAACAATGTGGCCTGTTCGCCATGTCCTTCTGCACGTCTCTGCATATCTTCTAAATATATCTACTCTGAAATTAGGCAACAGAAGTTTTACACTGAAGCTCTTTTGTTTCTGTATCTGCTGTTAAAATTGTAACTGTCGGGGGTTCAGATCTCACTTGTGTTAATGTAAAGCAGCTTTCTACAGAGACGCAGTTCGACTGGTTAGAGCAGAGGTGTTCCTAATGACCTCAGTTTCTTTAAGTATCTCAATAAATCGTTCAGCTCCAATACCAGTTACGCCTGAGCTGCCATGACCTGCCACGACACGTCAAAGTATCTGCTGGGAAGAAAATCTATATGCAAGGTTTCCTCAGGGTCTTAAAATATCTAAGGGGGGGGGTTTAAGAGAAATGTTTTGGTGCCATATCTCCGTGTGTTGTAGTTCTTTCTCAGGGATATAAATAGTAGCGCGCTGTAAACAACCAACATGGAACGCTTGGCTTGGGGTTTGCAAAATTATGTAGCGTTTTGAAGGTTATTCTCATTTTAGCTACTTCACCTTATCTTTAATAAATGGTAAATGTAGATCGTCCTAGGACTCCAATATTCCTTCATATCTATCGTACTTGATGTAGATCTCTAGATTCATTCATTATGGTCTTAAAAAGTCTTCAATTCAACTAGTTTAAACCTGCACAACCCCTATATATAGATTTATCTGACGTCTGTGTTTTCTTCTTCTGCAGCAAGTTCAGGAGCGCAGCCAGGACCAAGATGACCGAGAATGTCTGAAGCAGGCGATCACAGCGCTGCTCAACCTTCAGTGTAGCGTCGAGCGCATCTATGCCAAGCACCAGCCTCGCCGTAAACCTGGGTACGTCGCATCCTCAATAAGTGAATGTAGTCAATCCCTGTTTCATCGGTGCAGGCATCTCTGACGTCACTTTCTCCCTCTCTCACAGTGAGCCCATGTACCGCCTGTACAGCAGGCAGGTTCGTAGCAAACAACTCGCCATCAAACGCATGAACGAGATCCAGAAGAGCATCGACGGCTGGGAGGGAAAAGACATCGGCCAGTGCTGCAGCGAGTTCATCCTGGAGGGGCCGCTTCTACGAGCGGGCGCCAAGCACGAGAGGCACAACTTCCTGTTCGATGGCCTCATGATCAGTTGCAAGGCCAATCAGAGCTCGCGGCTCCCGGGGTCAGGCAGCGGAGCGGAGTACCGTCTGAAGGAGAAGTTTGTGCTGAGGAAGATCCGCATAGTGGATCGCGAGGACTCGACAGAGCTGCGGCACGCGTTTGAACTGATAGGCAAAGATGAGAACTGTGCGGTTTTCTGTGCACGGACAGCAGAGGAGAAGGCGGCGTGGATGGCGGGGCTGGTGACTCTGCAGTACCGCTCCACTTTGGACCGCATGTTGGACACGGTGCTGCAGCACGAGGAACAGGCACATCCTCTAAGACTGCCCTCCCCGGAGGTTTACCGCTTTGCTGTGCAGGACTCTGAGGAGAATATAGTGTTTGAGGACAAAGTGCAGAGCAAAACAGGCATTCCCATCATTAAGGCCGGCACAGTGGGGAAGCTCATAGAGAGGCTCACCTACCACATGTATGCTGGTAAGCTGCCGCGCTGCATCTAGTCATAGAAAGACATTTGATTCAGATTCGTCTGTCGGACTCGAAGATGTTTTACAAAGATGCACAGATCGGTTGTGTTATCTAATCTTTCTCATCTGTTTGTAGATCCTAACTTTGTTCGCACGTTTCTTACCACGTACCGATCATTCTGCAAACCACAGGAGCTTCTGAACCTGCTGATAGACCGGTATGACCCTCTCACCAGTATCTCCACTGCACTAGTTCTTTCATGTAGAACAATCTAATCCTCTTTCATTTCTCAGTGATTTGTTGTTGTCGCTGCACTGACATCTTGTCTGCTCGTTGTTTTCCTCAGGATTGAGATCCCTGAGCCAGAACCCACTGAGGAGGACCGACAGGCTCTCTGGAACGGTGATCAGCCGATGGCGGCCGAGCTCCAGAGGTTCCGTAAGGAGTACGTGCAGCCGGTCCAGCTCAGGTACGACAGCTGTAGATTCAGAGCTGATGCTGTCTTTCACCATGTGTGACTCTCAAAAGACGGAGCAGAAACTGAACAAATTGTACAAACAAGGGAAATAACAACAACAAATGGAAAAGGAGCGTTGCACAAACTATGGGAAAGAAAATAATGTCCAGAAATTGTTGGCATTGATTGAATCTCGGGGAAAAACGTGCGTGAATCAGTGAAAATGTCAAATGAAACGTTCTGTAATTCATGTGTAATTAGGGAAAACGTTACCACAGGAGAAAAATATTCCGTTTTGAGACATGAGACGAGCGGATTTACTGCTTAACAGACCCTTACTTTAAAGTGATCAATTAAAATTTCCGATTAGAGTCTTAATTTTTATCGTAATGTTCTGCAGAAATGATGCCATTGGTCACTGATGTTTGAACGGCCTCGGATCCTTTGAGGTTTCGCCAAACTTGTAGATAAACTGTTGAAGTTTGTTCAAACGACTTTAAACTTCTTTCTTCCATTTCCTAACAAGGGCTTTAAAGATTCCACAAAGATTCCGTGCCTCTGTTGTTGTTTGGTTCTTTTACACTCTCCTGTTAAGGACTGAACGTTCTCACTGAGACACTGAATTACTTTAGTATTAGACTTCGTGTCCTTATAAGGAGCAAGCGAGTCAATGATAGTCTCTTAAGTACCATTAAAAACTCTCAGTATCAGACTGTGGAGCTGCAATAAACTTCAGTCACAGAAACACTGAAAACACAAGAAGACGGTTGAGTCCTGTGGTCACACATACGATACCGAACCTCCTCTGAATAAACAGTGTCGTAAGCACAGGAACACTGAGATACAAGTATTTCATAAAGTGTATTTACATATTCCAACAAACATGCATTAAAATCCAGTATTTGAGGATAAATTGTGACAAACTTCAAGAGCGCTCCTTTTGTGCTTTGGGTGGTCTGCACTCATGTAAACATTATGATGTCGTGCAACCATTTATTTTAAAACCAGGATCCTCAGAGTAGGTGAAAATACCTCTTAAAGCACGACTCCTGCCCTTTTAAAGCACAACTTGTCTCGGCCGTTTTCTATTTTTAAGTTTCCACTCTTTAAAAATGTTAACTGTACCGGGATGAGGAATACACACTGGCCTCCAGCCAAAAAACTGTCTAGCTGAGTTTGAAAAAATGTCTCTGTCACTAAAGTCGTGTTCCTGTCTCGCTCTTCTCAACGGATTTTCTAAAACTGACAAAAAATTATGATAATAAAATGTGACAGTCAACAGTTGGCTAATCTACATAAACAGGGTTCCTACGCATCCTGGAAAACCTAAACATTAAGAGAGTTCTTTTTTGAGTCATGGAAACAACCTGGAAATTGATGAAAATGCCCTTGATTTTTAAAAAGTTGTATTCCAGCCCCATAAATAGACGACTGCATAAACCACATTGAGAATTTAGTTTGAAATTTAACCCGCTGTGCTAGTGGGATTTACTACCTATTGAAATTGTAAGAGAGTTAGATAGTAGGTAGTTTGAAGTTCATACGAGGGACCTGCGTATAAGCTATTATAAGATATATAAGAGGACACCTAATAATAAACCCATCATTAAAAAAGTGAATATAAATGAGGTCTTGTGTTAAATGATGTGACCATTTTAGACCAATTACTGTTTGGAATTGTCAGTTCTATTTTCAGTGTGTTCCTTCCTTAATGTCCTCACAGATTTTCAGGGTTGAAAGTTGGTGAAATATGTCTGAAAGGACATTACAGGACATTAAATCATTTAATACTCTAACACGTCTTCGCCTCACAGGGTTCTCAACGTTTTCCGTCAGTGGGTCGAACATCATTTCTACGACTTTGAGAACGACCCGGAGCTGAGGAGTCGACTAGAGGAATACATCACCAGCAGAATTCAACTGAGAGGTGAGACCCAGACTTTAAACAGACATCTAGCTTTGTTGTTTCTCTCTTAAAACATCTTTATTCTGCCAAAGAATATTTTGCAAAAAGAAAAATTTGATCCTGAAACATTATTTTGTCATAAAAGTAAACTTTGACATACTAAAATGATAAAAATTTAAAAACAGACACTGGCTATTGAGCAAGTACAATCCTACTCACATCTTGCTCATGTTTCACTTTTCTGAGACTTTTACGATGCATTTTTTTATCTTTTTAAAGATATTTATGATACACAATGTGTTTTATGTTTCTCTTTTAGGCAAGTCGATGAGAAAGTGGGTGGAGTCCATAAACAAGATCATCAGGAGGAAGCTGCAGACGCAGTCGAACGGCGTCAGTCACAACATCACCTTCGAGAGCCTGCCTCCTAACTTCGAGTGGCACATCTGCAGAGCGGGACAAGTGGACACATTCGACCTCATGACCCTTCACCCCATAGAGATCGCCCGCCAGCTGACTCTGCTCGAGTCCGAGCTCTACAGGTGAGTGGACCGAGCCTCAGAGGGTAGACAGGCGGGCAGGGGTTTACATTTACAGGTTAAGATCCGATTATCGTTGAGAAATTAAAATCCTGCCTCGTCCACAGAGCTGTCCGGCCGTCGGAGCTGGTCGGCAGCGTCTGGACCAAAGAGGACAAAGAGAAGAACTCGCCAAACTTGCTCCGCATGATCCGTCACACCACCAACCTCACACTGTGGTTCGAGAAGTGAGTCCGACCATCCAAATGTTTCAGTCACAAGAAAAGAGTCGTGGGCGAAGAAACCGTATCTGTATCTCTGCCTGTGTCGTTTTCTCAGGTGTATCGTGGAGACGATGAACCTGGAGGAGAGGGTGGCGGTGTTGTCGCGGGTGACGGAGATCCTGCAGGTTTTCCAGGAGCTCAACAACTTCAACGGTGTGCTGGAGGTCGTCAGTGCCATCAACTCCGTCCCCGTCTACCGGCTCGAACACACCTTCGAGGTGAGTCAGGCTGCGACGGAAACCAGAAGAAAACCCAACAGAATCAGATAGTTTACTCTTCTCATTTTTGCTGGAGCTTTAATTTGTCATGTTTGATGTATTTATATGTATGTGCCTTATTGTGCTGGATGTGATTCAGTGGCTCAAAGCTCAAGGCAAGTTTCCTCTTGGCGGAATAAAGTAAAACTTTCCTTTCGTTAACTGAGATATTTTGTAAAATGAAGGTCATGAGAACAGAGATTTCTTTTTTTTATGAAGGGGAAAATATGTTTTACACAAGAATCAACTGCACAAATGCAAACACAGTCTCTTTTATGATTCTAAACGGGACTATGATTCTTCCTGCTCGTGTTTTCTCATGCACAAGCCCAGAGGACAAAGACTTTGTCCATATGGTGCCGAGTCTGGCTGAGAAATCCACTGGCACGACAGAGAAACCTCTGCTCTTTGTCAATTTGACGTGCGTTTTGGTTCTGTCAGGATTTCAGTCCGAAGCTGAACCTCGTTTATCAGACTTTCTCTCCCTCCTCTCCCTCCTCTCCCTCCTCTCCTCTCTCTCCTCCCTCCACAGGCAATACCAGAGAGGAAAAAGAAAATTCTGGAAGAAGCTGTGGAACTGAGCCAAGACCATTTTAAGAAATACTTGGCTAAACTCAAGTCAATAAACCCACCCTGTGTGCCTTTCTTTGGTAAGTCATCTAGACTGTTACTATGGAAACACTACAAGTCTCAAAACATACGTCTATGGTTCCTGCACGTTTTGAGTTGCTTCACCCAATTTACTGGACAAAGCTACAAGTTCTTCTCTTGCTCCTCAGGTATCTATCTGACCAACATCCTGAAGACGGAGGAGGGCAACCCCGACTTCCTCAAACGCCACGGCAAGGCTTTGATCAACTTCAGCAAGAGGAGGAAAGTGGCTGAAATCACCGGAGAGATCCAGCAGTATCAGAACCAGCCGTACTGTCTGAAGGTGGAGCACGACATCAGGGTGAGCGCTCACTCACCTCACGGTCTCCCAGGTGTCGTTTTAACAGCTTCTACTCGGATCCTGAACTCACGACTTGTCTTGTTTCTGTCACAAAGAGGTTCTTTGAGAACCTGAACCCGATGGGCAACAGGAGTGAGAAGGAGTTTGTGGACTACCTGTTCAAAATGTCGATGGATATTGAGCCACGGAACTGCAGGCAGGCTCCTCGATTTGTAAGTGTTCAGACTGTGGCAGCAATGTTTACTGCAATTAAAAAGAGTTCCAACCAGACATTTATCGTACGTTAAAATGAAAAATATTATTTAGATCCTGAATGATAGACCAAGTTTAAAAACCTCCAAGAAGCAGCTGATTGAAAAATATTCATATCTGTACCTTTTGCCCTTAATTGACTTTTTTTCAGTAGTTTGAGTTTATGTAAAAAACTAATTTACTCCCTTACCTCTGCTGTGGTTTAGATGTTACTTTGAGTTTAACAAAATGAATAATCCGCTGATAATTTAGTCTTTAGTCATGTTTTTTAGATCAAATATTTACTTTTGAGGTAAAGAAAGACTTTTGAATGGCCGACGTTTATTCTCAGAGAAAGAGAGAGAATGAGTTCTAATGGTGAAACATGTCTCATGGTTGGATTCCTGCCTCTTTGTCCTGCAGCCCAGGAAGACCATGTACAATCTGAAGTCCCCGGGCATCCGGCCGGTGCGAACGTCTACCTCTGGCACCCTGAAGGGCCACCCCGTCCCCCTGGAGAGGGAGCCCCCGCATAAGATCACCTTCCGGAGCATCGCCGAGACCGAGCCGGAGATGCCGGTGTCGGCCTCGGTGCCCACCTCTCCGAACACGCCAACCCCCCCGCAGTCAGCCTGCTCTGACCTCAGCTCAGTCTTCATGGATCACGACTTCAGCAGCTCGTACGGCGGTGAGTTCAGCTCCTACGGCGGTGAGTTCAGCCAACTTCCTTCAGAAATCCTGTCATCTTTGGGTTTCTGGAATATCAGGCCATGTTTTTACATTTGTGTTCTTTAGTTTCTTGCCACCTACGGAGGCATTTTACAAGTTTTGTGTAGTTCTGTCCTTTTTTTTGTGTTTTGTTTAGTTTTTTTTACTGCATCTTTGTTATGTTGTCGATTATTTTATTGTTGCAACAATTCTGAACATCTAAAACAAACTCTGGTGTTAATTTAGTCATGAGTTTATGAAGAAAAAAGGTGGATACACAAACTTAGGCGCTGCTGTTGTGTATATGTTGAGATCACTAATGTAAAATGTAAATCACGCAGCTTTTGTGTGAAATCCAATCTTCGTCTTTTCTTCAATTTTACAGGTAGTAACTCCATATTTGTTCCAGTTCCTCCGACGCCTTTGAGTAAGTGTAGAGTTTGTTTTTGTCTTTTATTGAATTCGTGTAGTTAGGAATCGTGCTTTTATTAATTTGTTACTCGTTGGTCAGGGGGATGTTTCTGATCTGGTATCCATACTGATTTTTTTGTCGTGTCTTTTTATTTCTTTTTCCCAGAGCACCATTCTATTTCCTGCAACAGCCTCCACCAGCTCGGAGAGGACCTGCTCAGGCCGCCACCTCTACCGCCACGAAGGAAAGATGCCATGTCTGAATCCAAAGTAGGAGCGCTGCATCATTTCCTGCTTATATCACCTCCCCTCAGTGTGACAGAGTTTAACTGACCAGATTTTAAAATACCCTTAAGTGCAAAAGAAGAGTTTACTGTGAAGAAAGAATATATTTTTATCATTTCATTCATAGATTGAATGAATTCAGTGTTAAACGCTGCGTTGACTGATCCTTGTTGTCCTGACCCAGCCCTGATCTGTCTGTCTCTCTGTGTTCCAGCTGAGCTCCAGGTCCGACAGCCCTCCAGCGATTCCTCCGCGGCTGCCCCCTCCTCTTCCCAGGAACCAGCCTCGCCTGCCGGCCTACAATGGCCCTGCCCTCGACGGCCCCCTGCCGAGCCCGCCGCCTCCACCGCCCCGCGACCCTCTGCCCGACACGCCTCCTCCGGTGCCCCAGCGGCCCCCAGAGATCTTCATAAACTACCCCCCCTTGCAGCCTTCCCCCGTGGGCCGATACCACTGGGACTTCAACAGCTCCCCCAGCTCTCCGAACACCCCGCCCAGCACGCCGTCGCCTCGCATTCCCAGGCGGAGCTGTCCACTGAGCGCCAGCCAGAACAGCCTCTGCCCGCTACCTGTCCCCATCACCGCTCCTCCGGTCCCACCTCGCCACAACTCCAGCCCGCAACTCCCCAAACTCCCACCAAAGACATACAAAAGGGAGCTGCTGCAGCCGCCGCTACAAGGCCTCTCATTGGTGGAGAACACCGACAGCAGCCAGTGAGTCTGCTCCAATTCATTTTTAAAACGCCTAGAGGCGACGCTGACATGCAAACTTCAAACTGTCGCCTTCCGACTAGGACACAGTGGACTCGAAAGCTACTGATCAGAAAGAAAAACACTGCTCCACATACTGTTAACTCCACGCGCCCGCCCTCTGCATCGACCAGTCGCCGCCCGCCGTGCCTCTCAGGGGATCAGTAGCTCCGCCTTCATCAGGAACCCTCTGTGCCAATGAGAAACCCACACCGGTGTGCCAGCTAATAAACAACAAGGAGTCGGGTGTTTGTGTCTGTCTCTTCTGTTCGGAGCGAGAATGTTCCTGATTAAAGTTCTCACCCCTCGCTCACCAAACTCACCCCGCGTCCCACTCCTCCATCACCAGGGCAGGGTGAGTGTGGGGGGGGCGTGGACTTTGTAGCCTTAACTGTCATGCTTTGTTTCTTTGGGCATTGACATCACCCGGAGTCCCTGCTCCGATTTCTACGACCTCTCTCCTCCTCAACTTAGATTAACCTTAGACGTAGCTCTTTCTCGGTGGGTGCGAGCAGCAGACATTTCCATTGACTTGTTTCCTACTAACTGAAAACAAACAGTTGCCAAAGTCTTATTTTATGCAGGGGGATAAGGGATTTTCTTCTTCTTCTTTTTAACAAATGTGACATTAACAGAAACACAAGCAGGAGGCGACACTGAATCCCCCACCTCGTATCTCAACTGTACACTGTGACTGTATCGACGCGAGTCAAACTGTCTGATTGTTTGTTTTTTGTCTGAAGACAGGCCGCTCCGCAGCCACAAAACGTTGCCTTTAAAAAAAAAAAAGAAAAACAGCGGTGACCTCTGACCCCAGGCTCTGGTCCTCTCGGCCCCCAGACGGGGAACAAAACGAGAGCCAAGAACACTCCATTTGCACATCAAGCTTGGGCAAAGTCAGCAGGTTTTCTTCGACCAGAAAGGAGAAATCAAATCCCTCTGCGGTGTGCGACAGAGGGACGTCTGCCACGATATCACACAGCACCGACACAGGGCGGAGAGACGAGGACGTTTTCTCTCTGCGCCTCCTGGAGAAGCTGAGGTCTGACCCGGTCCCCTCGCTGCTGTCCCGACACTGTGCTCCTCTCCGGCAGCCCCCCCCCCCACCACCACCACCAACCTTTCTTCATTGGTATTCAAGCTCAGCACTGGAAGCACGCAAACCTCCCACCAAAGCTGAGTCAGCTCCCCCCAGTGGCTGCACCAAATACCCCCCCCAAAAAAAACCCATAAATAAATAAATTTTTAAGAAACCCATGAAAAAGAGGAACTTTTTAACCCTCCTTCTTCTTCTTCTTCTCGATCTCTCCCTCTTTTCCTTTTTCTGCTTGAAACGTTTTTTGTTTCACTTTGGAAAGACTGAAATAATCCATGCATCACGCTCAGATGTGCCTTTTATTTTGTTTTGTACTTTACAGAAATAAGCAAACGGTGTCTAAAATGCTAAAAAATAAAGTTGCCTATGTAATGTTTAGAACAAAGCTATACACTATGAAATTGTACATGTTTGTGGATACTGTGTATATGTAACATGTATACACTAACTAAATAATTTGTATAAAATGACAATTTTCTTTTTCTTCCCTGTTGTATCGTATCCTCATCCGCATCTGTTCAGTCAAAAAAAAATATTTGCCTAATAATCCAATGCTGCTACAGTCGGATAAAAAAAAACTAAAAAACAAAACGAGAAAAAAAACAGGTCACTGTCACTAACTTACTTACAGACAATCTCCAGTTGAATCACTGGGAGTATTAACTGAGGAAAGCCATTTTCTTTCTTCCCCCCCCCCCCCCCCCCCCCCCCCGCCCGCCCGCCCGCCCCCTTAGATGTTTTAAAGCAATGAAAAAAAGAAGATACAGTTCAATATGCCAAGCACTTACTTAGACGTGTGCTTCACTTTGTACATCCTACTAATTGCCTTTTTCTCCTTTTCAAAGACTTTTTAATGCTAACGCTCATTAAACAGAGGTCGGAAATTGTATTAAAGCCGCAGCTGAATATGTAAAGACGTGTGTTCAGCTGCAAGTGTTCGATCGTAGTGAAGAATTGGAATGTTTTTTGTTTTTTTTTTGTTTGTTTTTTTCTGAGAAACACACTTTGTGCACTTTAGGCTGTACTGTTGACGAGCCACGGTTGTTATAGGTCGTGTTTGTAAATGCGGTGGTCCTATGCAGCTGTTCAACTCACTTTCTACGCGGATCGGGGCAGGAAAAGTCCACCGTCTCTGTTCGATCCCCTCCACGTTTGTGAAAAGACGCCCGAAACACCCCGAGCGTGTCTGATGACCACACGCTGGATCTCAGCAGATTTTTAAAAGAAATACACACAAACAGAAAATCACTCGTGCCCTTTTCCCCTCTCCCCACTTTGCTCTGAACCAACAGAGTCGTCCTGGTCGAGAGGGGCCAGAGGAGTTTCATCACTTCACTTGTCTCTCGCTCGGGTTCTGTCCATTTCCCACGTCAGTATTGTTGGGGTTGATTTTTGCCAAGTTTTTGTTTTCCCCCTCTTTATTATTTTAAGACCCCCCCACCCCCCCAACAGAGGACCAGATTGGTTTTCCTCCGGTGGCACGGTAACAGCTTGATCCAGCAGTCGGTTTATTTGATGGTATGTGGCCTTTTAACTGCTTTGTATTAATGGTCTTGATGAGATTAATAAATCACCCAGTCTTATTTTGTACTGAACCACTCATCTCTCTTGTTTTTCTTTCCCTGGTGCTGTAAATTCACTGTTCCTCTGCTGCTCATTGAAACGAGTGAGGGTTTAACACACTGTTTTCAAACGACAGCGGTTAGCTTAGCATAAACACTGGAAACGGCACAGTCCCAAGTATTAGTCCTTAAAATTTGAACCTGTAAAGATGGACGACATGACAGCTCTTAAAAGTGAGGCCAAAGTGTATCGACCGCCCCCTGCTGGCTGGCTCTTGTATAGGTAATGTGCTCCGCCTCCTCCATGTTAACAGACAGGATTTGGACTAAACAGTGCAAGTTTAAAGTTTTTTTTCTCAAAGATGGTTTCTATGGTAAGTTTGGTTTTGATGCCATAAAAAAATCTATTTCTCATATGGAAGTCTGCTTCAGGATGTAGCATCTTATTTGGGGCTAGATTTTCTTTCCTCTGTGTGTTGCTAAATTCCTTTGCAGCCACAAAACCCCACAAAATTTGACCCTCAATGTCAAAGTGTGATCGTAAAGAACCAAAAAGCCAAACAGAGATATTTGTAGCGTTAACACATTTTTTTTACTTTAACAGAAAATGAAGAAAATTCAGTTTCCTGGAGTTTTCATTCATGCATTGTTGTTGGTGTCGTGAAAAAAACTCGTCACATCTCAGGTTCGGTGCGTGTTTGTGTGCAGCAGTTCGGTGACTCGTGTCTCTGAGGAGGAGGGCGGGGGTCAAACGGTGCTGCAGGGTCCCTCGCTGTCCTCGCTTTCTTCCCACAATCCTCCACCGCTCATCGCCGCCGTCGCATGGTTACAGCGCTGCTGAGCCAGGCCTGGTCTGGAGAGAGAGAGAGAGAGAGAGAGAGAGAGAGAGAGAGAGAGAGAGAGAGAGAGAGAGAGAGAGAGAGAGAGAGAGAGAGAGAGAGAGAGAGAGAGAGATTACTGCATCTGCACCTGAAGCGTTTAATCAAAGTTCAAGCTTCCCCCTGATGAAGACTCACCTCAGGTTTTCTCTGCTCGGGTGTAAGTTCAGAAAACTCTGTCGAGCTGCAGCTTGAATGGGGACGAATCCTTGTCGGTTTTCTTTCTCTGGAGCTGAATCCACCTGGTTCATGAGGAGATGAGCAAACAGGAGGTTTGAGTTTTCATGAAAGGAAACAGACGATAGCAGAGCTGTCAGGGATTTAAGAAACACTAATCACATGGTATCTGCCTTAAGTTAACGAGGCTTCATGTGTCTCAATGCCGGCGACACTCAGAAACACCTCCAGGGAAATTCTTCCAATTTGGTTCAAACGTTCTCTAGGATTCACAGATGAGCTTATTAGATGTTGGCGGTCGAAGGTCAAAGTTCAAGGTCACTGGTCTCGCAAAACATGTTTTTGAATTTGTGAACGTAACTTCCCAGGAACACCTCGGGGGAATTCCTCAGAATAGGTGCAAACATTTACTTGTAGCTGTTTTCAGACATGAAAAAGGATTTTGCCTTTCACATACGAACAACGCAGCAGGAGATTCTCCGGTCGTACATTTTCATATACAGGTATGTTACCTCGTGAATCCCTTTATTTGCCTTGTGAACACGTTAACTAAAGAACGCCTCGAGAGGATCCTTTCAAATTTGGCACAAATGGTCACTGAGTCTCACAGAGTAACACATTAGATTTGGGGGTCAAAGGTCAAGGTCACTGTGACCTCACAAAGCATGTCTTTGGCCTCTTGAATGTGATTTGTCTGGAGTTTCTTTAAGTTTTGACCAGTTGTGACTTAGATCCATAGATGATCAGATTTCAGTGGAGACGAACAAACACAGGGGAGTTACTTTAACTAGTGGAGGAGAGCAGTGCAACACGATAAATGCATGAACAGGAAACCAGTGTGGAACCAACACATCACCTGTTTGGACGGATCGTCCCAGACGGGCCTGAAGGCACTTTTTGGATGTAGAGGCGGTGACCCTGTCCTGACGCTGACCAGCCTCTTCCCGTAGGAGCTGACGAGACACGGCGTCTGCCCGTCCACACACGCCCCCGCTGGGCTCCTCAGAGGAGGGTGAGGAGTCACTCTGGGGATTTGCCACCTCAAACACACAGTCCTCTCTCTGGGAGCCTCCCTGGACTGCTGCTGTTTGTACGAGGGCTTCAACAGCACTGGCACCTGACTGTCCTCTTCCTCCTCCTCCGTCTCCTCATCCTCATCCTCCCCGCTGTTGCTGGCCGTCATGTCCCGGCGCAGGGTGCCATCAGGGCTGCAGGAGGTGACCGAGGAGTAGTCGAAGGCCGAGGTGTCGTCAGGGTCCGTCTCGCAGTCCTCAAGGCTGGGGTTCCCACGAGGGGCGTCCAGCCCGTGGGTGAAGGTGCCCTGACCTGAGTCGCTGTTCTCCCCCCATCCTGCAGGGTCCGGGGTGAGGAGGGAGCAGTAGACGTGTCCACAGTCTCGGGCCGACAGGTTCAGAGACGTCCTCTCTTTCCCACAGCTCTTCCTCCGCACTGGGCTGCAGGACAAGCACTCCACACGCATGGAGCTGTGTCCGTCCACACCGTTAGTGAGGGAGGCCGAGAGCTGGTGGTCCCTGAGGGAAGGAGAAGGAAGTCAGAGTGTGAGACTTGTGTTTTTTACTAACACTAAACAAGGAATGACTTAAATGTGCATTGTTCTGAATCAGGAACTTCTCCTGCATGTTGGATGATTGGCCCATGTGTGTAAATTATGGCCCCCTCATGCCCCCTGATTTAGAAAAATCATAGGTCCTCCCCTGCAATCTTTTCTTCTCTCTGTGATTTGACTCCTTACTTTCTACTGACGATGATCTAAGACGATCAAAACCTCCACAACTGGAGATATGAGGCGTTTTTATTACTCTCCTCTAATGTAAAAACCTTTACTTTAGATACTTGAACTCCTTAATTTGGAAAATACCTTTTTCTTTTACATAAACCAAGGATTTGAATGCTCCTTCCTGAGCTGTCTAAAGTGGCGGCTGCAAAAATATATATGACTAGATATTCTATTGTTTTCCACTTTAACTACATCTACTTTTTTATGTATCACCTTAATGTCTTCAAGGCCTAAGAAACACATTATTTCTGCAGGTGTTCTCTCAGTGCGCTGTGTGATCAGATGGCCAACAGGGGGCGACACTCACCGGTGAGCAGCAGAGTTTGCTTCCTCTCTGGTTGGTTGGACTCTGGTGCAACAGTTTGCAGACGATGAACCGGCCGCAGCATCACAGCAGCTGCTGCTCCTGCAACAGGGATCAATGCAAACGTTCAACTGTGAACTGAGGAGCTTTAAAATCACCGGCCGCTGATTTCAGACTGAGATTATTTATCATTTACACTCAGATTTAGTTACTTTAACTTTAAACATCATCTTTATGCCACATTCTGGATTTACAGCTTTACCAAAGATAAAAAAACACCTCAGCATTGTAAACTAAACTAAACTAATTATGTGTTTACAGTGGAATCTATGATCGGTTTCATGATGCTCTGACCTTTGACCTGCTCCTCCCCCGTCTTCCCACCGGACGTCCTCCTCCAGAGTCATGTGGCAGCGAGACAAGAGGCCCCTCAGCGCCCGCTCGGTGCCCAGGAGGAGGCTGCAGTCAGGATGCTCTTTACCCGTCCACTGCAACAGGTTCTGCAGAGGGGGAGTCAAGGAGAATGAGCACTGTGTCTCTAAAAGTTTGACCTCCTCACTTCCTGCGTCGCTGCCGCTCTGAACTCACCTGGACGTGGCTCAGGTAGCCGTGGATCCGAGAGACGGGCGCCAGCAGCAGGGAGAGCAGCTTCATCTCCTCTCTCTCTATCCGGCCGCTCTGTGAAATCAGACACAACTTGTCCGTCAGTGCGTCCAGTGCGTCGTGAGCGAGTGACGCTGACGGTGTGTTATTTCAAATACCCGTATTTTGAGGCCTTTCTCCAGATTGTTCAGTCTGTTGAACTCCAGCGAGAGAAAGGACGCCAGGGTGGTCGTGTATCCGAGGTACATGTCGGAAAAAGATGTCTGCACGACACAAATTAGAACAAATGTGAGCAGCTGAATTAATTTTGTATGTCTCCACACCGGAGCACTTTGAGAGAATTTCTTCAAATTTCAGCACAAACATTAACTGATGAACTGATTTCAAAGGTCAAAGGTCACAGTGACCTCCTATGAGTCTGTAAAGAGAGACTGAACCTGTTCTGGCTGGTGGAGACGGACAATGACAGGCCGGTAGATCTAATTTAAGGAATCTACTCACATCGTTTTGTCCGATCAGCTGCACCAGGATGTCTCCGACCAGAGACTTCCAGTGTTCAGCAGATAATCGCTCCTGCAGCGTGTTTCTGAAGACGAGGTGTCGCTGTAACAGCTGCTCCACAAACGTCACATATGTCTGACTGAACCAGACAGAAAAAGAGGAGGAGAACTTTTTAAGATTTTCTTATTTTTTGATACCTGGACAATTGTGGCAACACTGACACTGAGCAGATAGTTTGATTTCCATTTCTGCCTCTGTGTTGCAGAATTTGTGCCCTAAATTGACTCCTTTTTGCCTGCAGGTGTAAAATAAGAAAAGTAATTTGGGTTGTATGAGCTGTGTGTCACTTACTATGGCTCCGCGGTCGTCTGGTGAGCTGGTGGTGTCTTGTATTGGTCGTAAAGTTGGTTTAATGTGGAAACGTACTCCCACTCAGAATGCAACAGCTGCATCGCCACCTGATGCCGAGCATCTGCACAGACAGGAGGACACTCAGCTCCACAGATGTGCACACGTAAGGTTCTTATGTTCAAAGGACCTTTGGCTCTTTAGTTTTCTGTCCAGTCGGACGGGGACGGAAACAAAGAGCTTCTGCTGCACTAAGTGCTTTTTAGATATTCATTCATTCATTATTCATTATTTTTCTTAAGGACGAGTCTGTAATATCAAAATATCTCTGCTGTTATTCCCGTGACAGGATCTCACCTGTTCCTTCGCTCAGTCCAGCTTTGAGTCCCTGCAGGAAACAGTGCAGCAGCAGCTTCCCTCTGGACAAACAGGCCGGAGGAGCCGAACACTCACACTGACTCCGTCCGGCCGTCGCCTCGGCTGCGTCCCCGCTGCACAGCAACAGAAGGCGACTTCTCATTGTATTATTTATTATATTAGTGAATAGTGAACATGCAGTAACACAGTAAGATGTTGTCAGGTGATGTCGTCGTATCACAACATACATGTAATCAATGTAATAGATCTACATGGATTATTTATCCTGGAAACAAATATGATCTAGAAGGATATTGACTCAGTGTCTTCAGAAGTCCTGTATGAAGGACAAAGAATGACAAATGTATAAACTAATAAATACTTGTAGAAATAGAGAAAAAGTATTATTCATTATTAAAAATTGTATATTCTTTTAATTTTGTTTATCTATTTTATTATTTATTTAAGTAATTTATTTATGTTCTACTCATTCACACTATGATCTCATTTATACATAAAAATAATACCACGGTAACTAAACACTAATTAATGTTTGAAATGTGGCATTGAATGTATTTAATGAAATTTCGAAACTATTGACTGTTGTTTATGATATACCTTGTTTTCTTTCTTCTTTTACATAACTTGTGGTTGTGTGTGTGTGTGTGTGTGTGTGTGTGTGTGTGTGTGTGTGTGTGTGTGTGTGTGTGTGTGTGTGTGTGTGTGTTACCTGTCCCTCTGTTTCGATGTGGAGCTCTTTCCGTCCTGCTGAGGTCTCTGTCTGTGACTGTACAGCTGCAGGATCTGACACTGCATCACACCAAGTTCTTCCTGTGAAACAACAAACACATGAACTGTTTCCTTTACCGTCCAAAACTAAATAAACATCATTTCAGTGGAGGATCATCAGAGTTACATCAGTCAAAGCTTGGATTTTTCTCTCATCTCTCGTTCTTTAAAGTGTTTGTGTTGTTGTCGATGTGTTTGCTGCATGTTGGTGTTCAGTCTGACCCTCAGTGACTCCACCAGAGCCTCCAGGTGACGAGCTTTCTTCTGGCAGCTCCTCCTGTTCTCCTCCAGCTCCTCCCTCAGGTACGTGTCTCCATGTTGGATCTGACTGAGCTCCAGCAGAGCGCTGGTGAAACCCGTCTTCAGCTCCGAGACCATGCATTGCAGCTGAGGGGACAGAGGGGGACAGCAGGTGTCATGTATAAGTCAGGGATTATTTATTACTTATCTGCTGCTAATTCAGCAAATGATAAGATCTTAAAATGTTTAAAGTGATCGGCCTCTTTAAGAAAAGCCGGCTGGCTGGGGGGGGGGGGGGAAGCTGCAGAATACCTTGGAGATTTCTGTGACGAGCTCGGCCTCCTGGGGCTTCATGGCCTGTGCAGAGAGAAACACACAAACAAGCTTGTTTGCAAACACTCACAGATTAATGTTCACGCACTGTGAACAGCAGATATGACCTGTAGGAGTTCTCCTGCTGTAAATGAGGAGATAGACTGTGAAGAGCAGATCAGAGAAGAGAAGAGAAGAGCTCTTTCTCTTTTGTCGTTCAGACAGAGATTGAGTTACAGGTGAAGTTGAAGATGCACAATAGGAACAAAGCAGAGACCTGTTTTTCTCTCAGTAACTTGAACCTTTGACCCATTTTTAAACAAAAACTCCCAGAGATTATAAGAAAAAACTCAAAAACCTTACACCTGCATGGAATCTGTTCTGTTTTAAAGCACTAAAATGTAAATTCTGTCCACATGTATTGTTTTTACCATTACATCATAGCTTAGTACAAGTTTAGATAACATTTGTAATGTATTTCAATGTCTTTCAGGTCTACATTCCTGTTTGTTTGTGGTACCTGCTCAGATGTTGCCCCTGCCAGCAGCCCCTCTGCTAAGGAAGTGGCGAGCCAGCCAAAGAGCTCAGCCCTGCAGGGGAAACGGCTGCAGGAGCCAAGATCCCTCCCTATAAGTGCACTGACAGAAGGACGAGCACGGATCAGCAAAAACACACTGGAAAATGCAACAATG